>NC_046168.1:252708-452708 GCF_011064425.1 Rattus rattus | reverse complement strand
CTTTTTTGCCACGAGTTCAAATGCTTCCTGCCAAGAACGAGTCTCAGCTTGAGACCGGCTCTGAGAGGTTTGTCTGTCTGGGAGCAGTGAAAAGAACGGCTCTAGCTCAAATCGTGGGTCTAAGCTGATGACCTGTGTTCTGTTTGATACAGCTTTTCCAGTCTGCTTCTCTCTATACACTGCTCTCTCTCTGGAGATTTGTCTGTGTTCAACTCGCTTGCTATTCTAAGAGATCTCTCTGTCCACGTCCTGCTTGCTTGTGCGTATCTTCCAAGCAGTCTTCGCTTTTATCCTAAAATTTTCCCTGGACAGCTCATCTACAAAATACAGGTCCAGTCTTTTATTGTACATGTCAATCCAGTCATTTACTCCAGGTTTTCCTTTTGAGTATCTTATGACTCAGTAGCCTAAGACCCCAGCCCTTTGATTCTTAGGAGACAACAAACACCCCCCCCCCAGTTTACACTGCAAAGTAATTCAAAGATCCGTCTGCCTTTATTAAGCACAGACGATAACCTAGTTGAGTGGGACCCTGCCCTGAAATTACCATTTCACCATACCTGGGCCTGGACTTGGTGGACTTGCTGTGTCCCAGGCTGACCTTGAACTCAGGAATCTGTCTTTGTAAGCATAAACAAACAAACAAACAAACAAACAAACAAAACTTAGCTGGCTGCGATCTCCTGTGATGCCCACTCCCTAACCTCTTTAACTCCTTCCTTAGTAATTTTCTAACAAGTTGGCTCACAGTGCAGCTGCTTTTGTGTCTTTAGATTCGTGAAGCCCCTCATAAAATTCATATCACAGCCTTATTTTTTGCATAGTTGAGAAATGAGATATTTTTTAATTCATGTATTTAGAGCTTTCCCCTGCAGCCTTAAGGACTGTCCTGAAGGTCCCAGCATTTACCATTTTGCTGAAGCATAGCCACATCCTCAACTCCTGGACTTGTGTTGTTCCTTATTGTCACAGAGTCATCAGTGTTAACAGGGAGGGCATTCCTCGGAAGGAGAGCCCTCCACTGCCAGTGGGTCCATAAAATGTGTACATCATGACAGGAACAAGTCCTGCACCCAGAGCAGCCATCAAAGCCAGTGGAGGCTCACACTGGGGCCTTGTCTCAGGGGCAGGAACCCTGTTATTCTGTCCCCACCAGGCCCATGCTGGGCTCAGCAGCTTCCTTCACGGTTTGACCTTGGTGTTTGTCATCACGGTATTTTCCGGTTGTTTCAGATTTGCACATTTAGAAAAATTCTTCTCATTCCAGGGTATAAAAAATTTAACTCATATATTTTTTAAATATTTGTAGTGGTAGCTATTATCTTAAAAGTCTTTTTTTTTCTTTTTCTTTTTTTCAGAGCTGGGGACCGAACCCAGGGCCTTGCGTTTGCTAGGCAAGCGCTCTACCGCTGAGCTAAATCCCCACCCCTTAAAAGTCTTTTTATTGTGAATTTTTTCAAGCATACAAATATATAAAGAATAGGGTGATGGTTTCAGCCCCAACTGTGATAATTACATTGTTTTATTTTATCCACATTTCTATCGACTCTTTTGTATTACATTACTTTCAATAAAATGTAAGATATATGTTTCATTTGTTAATATTTCATATATATATATACATATATATGGCCTTCAAAAATTGCATTTTATGTTTGTTGCTTGCTTATACAAATGTAATTAGCTTTTGGATATTAAGGTTTTAGCTTGATTAAATCTTGCTTTAAAAATAATTTGTAAGAAATGATAAATGTTTAAGATGCTGGTAGTGCTAATTACCCTGATTTGATCATTACACATAGTACACATGTATCATGAAAAACACGGTATCCTATAAATATGTACGATTTTTATGGGTCAATTGATATAGTAAAAAAACAAAGAAATTTGTTTGTATAGTTCCTCGAGTTTCCTGTATTTAAAAAAATCATCACATGCTAGCTATTGTAGCTTCTTTTCTTGGTTTCTAAGCTTGTATCCTTCATTAAATTAAAAAACAACTTAATATTTTCTTCCTTGTTATAACCATCATAAAATACTTTTTTTCTGATTTTAAGGACAATATTTCTAATATTCTATATGCTGTTTGTTGTTTTTGATCTTCAGTGGGCACTTTTTCTACCTAATAATATTACTACCATTGTCTAGTTTGTTATTAATTTTCATTATGAAGAGATTTTAATTTTTCATGAAATCTTTACCATCTATTAAGCCGATTATATACTTTTAAAGATCTTTTATTTCTTTATTGTGATGAATTATAAGAGTATTTTCTAGGTTGTTATTACTGGGATGCATCTGACTTGTTCAAGATGTGCCACATTAAAAAGTAAAAATCTGGATTCAGTTTGTTAGCATTTTGTTCAGGGGTTCGAGTCTGTACTTTTGAGTGGGACTGGCTTGTATTTTCTTTTCTTTGAGCATATTGCATGATGTCCATACTGTGGCTATGACACTTTCAGACAAATGAGTTGAGAAATGTCTCCTGTTTCGAAGTCTCTGTATAACAGTTGGGCTATAAAGTCTTGTGTACTTAATGAAATTTTTTCATTTCATTTAAGTTCTAAATTATTGGCTTAATGCTGTTCAGGGGATTTCCATTTATTTTTTGCATATGACTTTATAACTTCATTTCCACATGTAGTGTTAATTGGCTGTACTCTTTTTGACCAATCTTTTCACAGATTTATCTGTTTTACTAGTTTTAACAAGCCTTCTTATTGTCCTTTTTATTGTATTTCACTTACCATTATTGATTAGTGTATAATTATATTTTATTTACTTATTTATTGTGTGTATGTGTGGGCTCACATGTGGAGGTCAGAGGACGGCTTACAGAATCAGTTCTTTCTTTATATCACATGGGCACCATGGATAGGAACTTATATCTTCTGGTTTGGCAACAGGAGCGCTTACCCACAGTGCACATTACAGACCATAAGCTTAATTCCTAATGATAAATTTATATTAAACTTTTCCTACAACTGTTTATTCTCTTAATTAAAAAAAAGTACTTTTAATTCAGATGCTTGTGATATTAAATTTGTGTAATATTAAATTTCGGCATTTCTAGTTTTCTCTTATAAACTTTAAAGTTGGCTATGCAGTTCATTAAATTGTATTTTACAGTATATACTTGACTTTCTTTGATCCTTGAGCAGTTCAGAGAGTCTGTTTAAGTGTGAAGGCATAATTTTTAAAGAATTGTACCCTCTTTTGTTATTGTTTAAACTAAATTGTACTTTAGTGCCTGCAGACGGGGTATGCTTTGAAAGTCAATGGTGCTTTTGGTCAACATTTGATCGGTTTCTATAAATGCTTTGTGTTTGAGACAAGACAAAGGAATGATAAATTCTAGCTAGCCTGTATAAAAGAAACAGGATCCAGGTATTTATTTACATGCTGTACACCTAGATTGGGCAGGTTTTGGAGCTCTTCTGACTTACACCCCACACTCATTTCTTGCTGTTTCTCCTGGGCATGCGTTCATGGTCTGTCTCCTCTTATGGCTGCTTCCTCCTTCCTCTTCTCTATCTTCTCCTTTCCTCTCTATCTGTTACTCACAGCGAAGGTAACTGAAAACCTGCCTACCTCTATTTACTGTCCAATCACATGCTTTGGCCTTTTATTGACCAATTAATTTGGGGGAGCAAGGTTTTTACAACAAAACCCGGTGTATGTGGGAATTCACTTGTCTTGGGGCAGCACAAAAAACAATCCCTATCAAATCCTGTTCTCTAATCACAGCAAATTAAGTGTGTGTGTGTATGTGTGTGTGTCTGTGTGTGTATATGTGTGTGTCTGTGTGTATGTGATCGTGTGTGTGTATGCGTGTGGTGTGTGTGTGTGTCTATCTGTGTGTGATCATGTGTGTGTGTGTGTGTGTGTGTGTGGTGTGAGTGTGTGGTGTTTGTCTGGTGTGTCTGGGTGTGTGAGTGTGTGGTGTGTGTGTGTGTGTGTGTGTGATTTTAAAGTAAAAACAATATGTTTACTAATTTTTTTAATTACTTAGGTGAATAAATCTTCCAACCAAATGAAGAACTTAGTAATTATTCCTGCAATTCTCTGTATTTCAAAGTTATTTCATTTGCTACAGTGAACTTTAGAATTCCCTCTCCAGGCTGGAGACATGGCTCAGTAGTTAAGAGCACTGCCCTTCCCGAGGTCTTGGGTTCAGTTCCCAGAAATCACAAGGTGGCTCACAACTGTCTGTAATGGGATCTGATGCCCTCTTCTGGTGTGTCTGAAGACAGCTACAGTGTACTCATATAAAACTAATAAATGCATGAAGAAACAAACAAATAAATAAATGAAGGATTTCTTCTCCTTTACAGTATGTTACAAATATTCTAAGATGTGCTGCTTTCAGGATTGTGTAATTTTGTAGTGATATGGTTATTGTTTCTTTGGTTGGAATCTGCACAGATTAACTTTCTATCTGTGTTTAGTTTTCATATTTTGTTTTCTGTGCACATGGGTGTTTCTTTTGTGACTCATAGAGCTCAACAACACCACCATTTGGTTTAAATGCTTTGATTCATTGTTAATATCTTACTACCTTGTTATGTTACTATTAAACATTCTTATTCTATTTTTAAATGCTTCTCATATTCCACCTAAATTTGGCTTTTCTTCACTGAGTTTAATTTCTTTTTCTAGTATTTTCTGAGATGCTATAAATTACATTTCCTTTTTGTTTATGATCAACCTTTAAGTATCCAACTATAGCATCAAAATGAGTATCCTCACCAAGACTCTGAACTCTATAATGGTCTGTAAGTGTTTTCTTTAGGTTGATTCTAAGATACTCTATTTTGTCACTTTACAAATTTCTTTAAATATTTCTAAATGGATCTGTCCTTCAATTTATTATTTTTTTAGTTTTTACTTTATATTAGTCTTTACTGTTTGTTCTTGTGGATCTCCCAGCTCTGTAGCAAATAGATTCATTTGAAAGCCTTTCGTTAGGAACTTTAGGGAGACTGATATTTATCCCTGGCAGGCTCTAACAGTCAGATTGAGTCTGTTCTGTGATTAGCCCTATTGGGACACACAAGTGGTTCTTCTTCCCTGGCCTCACTGAAGGTCTCCTTGTTCCATAGGGTTCTGATCTCACTACAGCCACTTTGTGCTGACCTGTGGCCTGGCTTTCACTTGGTGAATGCCGACACCTTCTGTAACTATCATATTCTGCTCTGACTTCCGTCTTCAGGATAATCCTGACTTCTAACTTTCTTTAGTGTTCTGATTTCAAGTCTCAATTAATTATTTTGGTCTCAGTGATTTTTCTTTTTAAAAGCAAGCCCATCATTGTACTTAACTGCATGTTTATTATAATTTGTCCAGTGGGAATTCTTCTTGAGATAGATCATGCCTTTCCTCTAAATGTCTAAACCACCATATTGCTCCCAAAAGTAAAAGTCTGTCATCTTTCAATATTTTTTCCCCTTGAAACAGGGTTTCTCTGTGTAGCCTTAGCTGTCCTGTAACTCTGTAGACCAGGCTGTTCTTGAATTCGGAGATCTGCCTGCCTCTGCCTCTCAAGTGCTGGGATGAAAGGCCTGCAACGCCTCCTCCAGACAATCACTATATATTCTCAATCACTCTCAAGTTTCCTTTCTGTTTCCCTTCCTTAGGCCATTCTCTACATCTCCCATCAATCATATTGTCATACACAGGGTAGCATTCAAGCACTTTACCACAGCATACACGCCATATGATCTGGCTGTGGCCACTCACCCACACTTGTCCTCTCTGTCCTCCAGACCAACTTCCATCATTCCTATTTTCTTTCTTCCCTTAAATAACTAAACACATCCCTGCCTTAGATCTTTTTTGGATCTAACGCCCTTTCCTGAAATGTCATCTACATTTCCACCCATTGTTACATCGAAGAAGACTTCTTAGACTGTCCTATCTAAAAACATCCCTCCAAGCTTTGACGTCACCCCTCATACTTTTCTCAGATACTGATTTCCATCTTAAAGTGTCTTATTTGTTAGTTTACTTATTAATTTTCCCTTCTTCTTCTCTACAATATGAACTCAATGAGGACAGAGGCATGATTTATTCATATATGTCTAATGCCTAGTGAATTTAAATATTCAATATACACTTACCAAATAAATCAGTAAGAACAATGTTTACTGAATACCTTCATGAGCCAGACATTATTGCAGGAGCTTAAGATATATATGAAATGAACAAGAGTTCTGCCACATGGAGCTTGCATTCTTAAAGATATAGACAGTCATGTAAATAATAGGCGTGCCACATAAGTAAATTATAGGACATGTTAAAAGGTCATCTGTATAATAGAAAAAGTGGCCACAGTGGAGGAGGTAAGGAAGTACTCTAACATTGAACTGCAGGGTTTACTAACAATATGGGCTTGGGTTACAAGAATGAGAGACATAAATGATGACAATAACAAGAGTGGAGTTTCCACCATTCTTCTAGAGCATAGATCATTGCTGAAGCAGACACACAGATCATACCATTGAGTAGGCTAGGCAACTGTACTTGTGGTGGGGAGGCATGGACACTGGGAATGACTAGCTGGAAGTAGTATTAGAACCCATAGAGTGGCTATTGACCCATGAATGGAAAGGACCAAGGACAGGAACTAGATCAGTGCAATAGTGTATAATTAGGAGTGGGGGAGGAGTCAGCAAAGAGATGGAGAAAGAGTCATCACTAGAGAGCAAACCCAAGAACCAAGAACCTGGGGGACCTGAGCCACAAGTGCAGTTAAATCTTAAAAGAGGTAGCAGTGAAATGGTCTACTCTTGGGTTTTTATGTTGGGGGAGGTTATTATTATTTCAATCTTGTTTTTTTAAGTTGTTTACACCTCTTAATTTTGTTTTGATAAGCTACATGTGCCTGGGAATTTATCCCTTTCTTCTAGGTTTCCCAATGCCTTGGATATGTTTTAAATTAACCTTAATTAAGTCTCTGTATTTCATTGAAATACATAGTATCTATTCAGCTATGAAAAACAAAGACATCATGTATTTTGCAGGCAAATGGATGGACCTTGAGAATATCATCCTGAGTGAGGTAACTCAGTCCCAAAGGACATTCATGATACATGCATGTCCTTATAAGTGGATATTAGTTATACAATACAGGATGCCCGTGCTTCGCTCCACAGACCCAAGGAAGCTAGACAGAAAGAAGGGCACAAACAAGGATGCTTCGGTCTCACTTGGAAGGCAGAATGAAATGGTCATGGAAGACAGATGGAGGGAGGGAACTGGGAGGGGATTCAAGGTCAAGTATGGGGAGGTGCAGGTAGAATGGCCTCCTGGCCATGAGAATGAATGAAAATCTGCAACTGACAGGGAGTGGGAGGAGTTGGGGTTAGATGGCATCTCCAGGAAAAGGTGGAAACCTGGGATAGGGGAGGCACCCAGGAAACAATGGGGGTGTTCTTAGTGCTATCTCTCAGCATTGAGGATATGGAGCTTGGGGAGGCTGCCTCCTATGGCCAGGCAGGGAACCTGGTGGAGCAATAGGGACACCAACTTATCCACAAAACTTTTGACCCAAAACTTATCCTATCTACCAGAAACTCAGGGATTGGGAATAGAGTAGAGACTGAGGGAATGGCCAACCAATAACCTGCCCGACTTGTGACCCATCCCATGGGCAAGCACCAATCCCTGACACTATCAATGACACTTTGTTCTGCTTGCAGACAGGAGTCTAGCACGTCTGTCCTCTGAGGGGCTCCACCCAGCAGCTGGCTCAGACTGATGCAGACATCCACAGCCTAGCGTGGTTGGAGCTCGGGGAGTCTTATGGAAGACTAGGAGGAAGGATTGCAGTCCCTAAGGGGATACGAACTCCATAAGAACTCCAACAGAATCAACTAGCCCTGAACACTTGGGGCTCTTAGAGACTGGACCAACAACCAAAGGATATACAAGGGCTGGACCTAGGCCTCTCCCTTCATATGTAGAAGATGTGCAGCTTGGTCTTCATGTGGGTCCCCACTGAACAATTGGAGCAGGGGCTAACCCAAAAGCTGTTGCCTGTATGTGGGGTATGTTCTTCTAACTGCACTGCTTTGTCTGGCCTCAGTGGGAAAGGAAGCACCCAACCTAACAGGGACTTGAATTACCAGGCTGGGGGGATACCCAGAGTGCTCCCACCCGCTCAGAGGAGAAGAGAATGGAGGAAGTATGGTGGGAGGTGCTAACAGGAAGTGGGGCAGTGAGCTGGATGTAATGGAAATAAAAAAGGAAGGAAGGAATAAATAAAGAAAGAAAGGAAGGAAGAAGGAAAGAGAAAAAAAGAGAAAGAAAGAAAGAAAGGGAAGGAAGAAAGAAAGAAGAAAAGAAAGAAAGAAGGAAAGAGAAAGAAAGAGAAAGAAAGAAAGAAAAGAAGGAAGGAAGGAAGAAAGAAAGAAAAAAGAAAGAAAGACATAGTATCCTTTCTCCTTTCGTTCTAATTTTGGGCCTTCTCTCTTTAATTAGTTTTGTTGGGGCTTTGTAACTTTATTTAATTTTTCAAAGAATCAGTGTTATTCTTTTGTCTCCATTTTATTAATTTCGACTTTGATTGGTGTTTTCTCTTGCTACCTGTTGCTTTCAGGTTTGAGTTACTCTCGTTTTTCTGAAACCTTGAGTTGTATCATTAGGATAAAGTACTTGTGGTCTTTCTGGATTTTTCATATGAGTATTCACAGGTATACACTTTACTCTTTTGGCTTATCTATGTCTCAAAGGTACTAGTAAGTTGTATTTTTATTTTCATTGATTCTAGGAAGTTTTAAATTTCTTTCCTGATTTCTTTAGTGACTCTCCGGTTATTACAATTGATATCGTTCAGTTTCTAAGTCTTTGTGTAATTTCTGAAGTTTCTCTTTCTAGTGATCTCTAGTTTTATTCCATCATGATACAATAAGACAGGAGAAAATATTTCAATTTTTTGTATTTATTAAGGTTTGCTTTGTAATCTAGAATGTGATTTATTTTAAGGTGCATGAGCTACTGATTTAATTTATATTCCATTTTTGTTGGATAATATTTGCTAGACCCATTAGATATGTAATGCATTTTAACTCTGTGTTTTGCTCCTTGAATTTTAATTTTTATGACATATGCTAAAGGTAAAAGTGAAATGCTAAAGTCACCTATTACTGTTATATAAGGATCTATCTGACATTTTGTTCCCATTAGTGTTTGCTTTATAAAATGTGGAGCCCAAATATTCAGTGCATATATATTTATAATTGATATATCTTTTTGATGGACTTTCTTTACTGACATGTAATAGCTTTATCTCTTTTGATTAATTTAGGAATTCAGTCTACTTTATCAGGCATGAGAATAGTTATATCTCATATAGTTTTATATCTCACATAGTTTTAAGTTGCCACAAACACGATAGATCGACTTCTACCTTATACTACCAGTCTTTAGATGTCTTTACTAGTGAGATGTGTTTCTTAAAGGCAAGAGATTGTTGGATCTAGTTTTTTAAATATATTTAGCTGGTTTGTGGTTATTTAAGGTCATTCACATTTAAATATTTTATCAAGATGTTTATTAATTCCTATTGTTTTATCATTTCTCCTCATTAATTAGATTGTTGCTTGTTCTTTTCTGTCTCTCCTTTTGGTACCATGAGTTTACTCGTGTGTTGGCCATAATGAATTCCTTCCTAGGTCTCCTTTGTTAGTTTATTCTTCTCATGAAATTTACACTTTCCAGTGTTTTCATGACTGAGACTGTCTTCCTCCTATATGTAGATTATTCTTTTAAGAATCTCCTGTATTGCTAACTTGATGTTTGTTTCAAAATGTCCTCATTTCTCTGTCAATTTTAAATGCTAGCTCAGGTGGCTGTAAGACTCCTAGTAGTTATCTATTTACCTTCAGGGTATATCACAACATGGTTTCTTATTTTTTAGGATTGCTAATGAGAGGTTTGATGTGTTTGCCCATGTATGTAAGCTAGTTCCTTCTTATAGCTTTCAGTATTTTCCTTTGCTTACTCCTGACATCTTGATTAGATTGTGTCACAGGGATGCTTTTCTTGGGCCATGTCCATTTTAGATTCTAAATGCCTTGTATTTGGACATCCATTTCTTTATTTATATTTGAGATTTTCTGCTATAATATTCTTGAATAAATTATCTATGCCTTCTTTGATGTTATTATATTAACTACTCTCAGATCCCACCAGTTACCAAGGGCAAGGCTACTGTCTTAATTATCTTCAACATCAGCTTAATATAGAGTTATCTAAAGGAGTCTCAAGTAATGAATTTCCCAGATCATGCTGCCTGTGGTGGTGTCTGTGAAGGATTGTCTTGATGTAGAAGGTCCCAGTCCATTATGGGCGGTACCATTCCTAAGCAGGTGAGCCTGCACCGTTAAAGTGAGCCAGGGAGTAAGCTATCAAGCTGTGTTTCTCTGTTTGGTTTCTGCCCTGACTTTCTTCAGTGATTAGATGTGACATGGAAGTATAAATCAAATAAACTCTTTCCCAAGTTTCTATTGGTCAGGTTTTAACCACAGGAACAGGAAGCACTGGGATAGCTGCCTATCTGTGTACACTTCACTTTTACCTTGTCAGTGTGTGGCCTTCCTGCTTTCCATAGCCGCCTTCTGAGGCTGTCTGTCTGGAGCGTGGCAGATCACATATTTATGCTCATTGCTTACAGTTGTTTTCTACAATCAGGCCCTCAAGGTAGCTTAATTTCAAACAAACGGCTCTGTCTCAAGATAGTGTCTGGTCCCTTCTCTATCATACAGGAGCGGGATAGGATTCCCTCTAATGGTGAGGCAGCCACAAAGGAAGCATTGTCTCTCCCAAACCTGCAACTGTCTTTCAGGTTTTTGACGGCTGTTTTACCTTGGGGGTAGGACCCAAGAAGTCCCCTGATCCTCTGCCCCACCTGTGCAGAACTGGACTCAGCTTCCTTTCTGTACACCAGCTGATGCGACCCCTGTACTTCTCAGGTGTCCTATCACACCTCTGCGATTCTGGAGATGGCTCCCCGTTTTGTGTAAGTGTATTCTCTTCATCCAACTCTTCTTCGTGGGTCACATGGGGCAGTATTTTCTCTAGAAGTTTATATAATGGTCTCAGCATACTCCCGTTAATAATCTCGCTCTTTTAAGTAGAAATTAAAAATGATGATTAGTGGTTAATTTCCTAATGTATGCATTTTATAATATTAAAACTCTTTAATGGGGAAACACTTTCCCAGTTTCCAAGATCACATGTGAGGGTTGATCTATTATTAGACATGCTCATACATACTCTGTTCCGGGAACTTGCGTCTGGTTTATTTAACTTCCCTGTGTGAGAGGACTTCCTTTGGGGAATTGCTTCTGCTTCTTGTCTTTGCTGAGAACTTGCTATGAAACTCACTCTAACTTATGGTGTCTATCAGACCTAGTTGAGGGTATTAAACTTTTTGCGTTTCAGTGAAAGTGCTTTCTAGAAGAGCAACATATAGCTATTCACTGGCTATTTGGCCCCATAGGTTGACAACTTACCAGGATAGATTTCAGGGTCGTTTCTAAATGTCCTATGTTTTGTGTATGTAACTGAGGGGTGTCTGACGCCTGGATTCTCAATTAAAGTTTTTCAAAAAGACTGTGGTATTTTTTGCAGTGTCCTTCCACCATCTTTCCTTCTTTTTTTGTCCTGTTGTCACCCAAACTTGCATATGATAGGTACTCAGTAAATCTTCAGCTGAATGGGAAGTTTCTCTCTTTAATATGGCAGACCAGGTGCTTTACAAGCATAGAAGATTTTATTTTAAATTAGCAATTTCTGGAGTGGGCTGTTGTCTTAAAATAATATGCACGGTAGATATAAAAGAACAGCTCTCACCTCAAAGGGAATAAGAGTTTGTCCTGGAGTCAGAAGTGACCCATGGCAGGGAACACATTTTAAACGAACCCACATTAAGTCCATTCCCAGCATGATAACAGTTTGGTGAAATTTTCATAGAGACAGAAAAATATAAAGCCATAAGTTAAGGTACTTTTCAAATAAACCGATGGGAACATCATGTAGGTGGGTGAAAGCAAAATGAGGAAATCTTCGCTATGAGCCTCAGATGCTCGGTGACAAATCCCTTGGCTTTTTGGTTGGTGGGAGCTAATGGGCTGTTAAGTGAATACATTCAAAAAGTTTTTACCTTTAAGTAACAAGGATATTAGTTCAGGTATAGATATGGGTAGAATTGTCCCCTGTAGGGATAATGTTAGCTCAGGATAAATTATATTCTGTGTCCTGCAGCATTCTAACCTCTGCCCCATCTGTGACGTTCCCACCAGCCCTTCAGAAGGTTCAGCAGAGGCGTGGCTCCGTTTGCTGACCTTTTACAGCACACATGTCCTTTGGAACACGATGTTGAAGCACCTTATGTTTTAATGTAGTTTATCCCTGTTGGTTTTCAGTTCCTGCCGAGGTCATCACCTACTCATGGAACAATGGTACTAGCAGCCAAAGGATCCAGCAGGGCATTGAACAGGAGAAGATTCACAGCAGACAAGTTTCCCCTCCTGTGTACACAGATTTGAAATAACAGTGGAAGCCAGTCCATCGCTAATGTGTATAAAACTATGAGTTTAGTATACCATTAAAATCTATATTAATTTTTGGCAGAGGTGTGATTGTCCTTATCTTTCCTAGAGCTTGATTTCCCAGTATACATAGAAAGCTAAAGTCTATACTGGGCCAGCTGGAGAAATAGTCAACTTTTCTTTATTAAAGCCCTATTTTGTTTTCTCGGTGAAAGTATGTGGATAAATTTTTAGCATTGTTGTTTTTCACTGGAAAACTCATTGGAAGGACAGGAATAATGAGCGAGGCAGAGAGGGTGCCCATGGCACAGGGTATAGGCATCAACAGCGTTTCCAAAATTGGCCCTTAGAGTTGCTATTTTGTTGTGTGTATTCAACGTCAGACAAATGTCTTGTCAAAGCACAACGGGCTGCATGAGGCCTGAGTGGTGAGGCCTTAGCATGAGCACAGTGTGTGCTTTAAAGTGGTGTCTTTTCTTTGAATATTATAAAGCAGATGTCTCAACTGAGTAGCGGCCAGGGTTAAGGTTAGGACTGAGCTTAGGAAAGTATTGGGTAAGAAAAAGAGAGTGACCCCTTTTCCCCAGCGAAAAGCCCCCTTTGAGCCTAGCAATTAGTTGAATAACTGTGGTCAGTTAAAATTTTTAATATGTTTTTAACACCAGGAACTCAAATTACTCTAGGTAAGAAAATGTTACCTTTAAGAATGAATATTGTGGGAAGCTGGTTCTGTATGTAATATGTGTATTTATGAGGAAAAGTAGAGGAGATTTTATTTCTACAGTGCAACAAAACACAATTATTTTTGACATGCTGACATCTGACACAAAATGACATTGATGCTCTGTCTTCTCTGAACACATTTTCTTTCTCTTGTCTTGCTGAAAGTCCTTAAATCAATTTCTGTTGGTGTCCATTTCATTCTCTTTGATCCAATTGGTAGCTCTGAAATTTGGAGAGTGGCTACATCTTTTAATATGACGTTGTTAGTAAAGGAAAACTAAACAGAACAAAAGAAAGTAAACTCACCTTGAACATTTAAGGGGCGCAGAGAAAAGATAAGCATTGAGCGTTAGTGTCAAAGTCTTCATTTTTTTCTTGATCGTAAAATCCACTTTCTACTGAGCTGTGGCTTTGGGGATCCTTTAAAAAGCATGTACAGCATCTTTGCTCAAAGCGGCTATTTCAAGGGACTTAGTATGTCACTAAAAAATAGAACCTCTGTGAGGGCCAGTGAGATGGTCCCGTGGGAAAAGGTGTTTGCTGTCAAACTTGATGACCTGAATTCAATTCCTGGACTCACCTGATAGAGGAGAATCAGTTCCTTCAAACCTCAAATCAAGTGGATTCTTTGACACACATGTGTGTACAAGCACGCCTTTAATGCCACACACACACACACACACACACAGACACACACACACACACACACACACACAGACACACACACAGACACACACACACAGACACACACACACACACACACACACACACACACACACACACACAGACACACACACACACACACACACACACACACACACACACACACACACACACACACACACACACACACACACACACACACACACACACACACACACACAGACACAGACACACACACACACACATACACCCACACACACACACACACAAGCACACACACACACACATACACAAATAAAAAATAAATTTTAAAAAACAACCTTGTAAGTGATCTATGAAGTAATACTGCTCGGGTATAGTTCAGAGTCCAGCTTTTTCCTGTAGTAAGTACATGGGACCAAGTCGAAGAGTTAGTCTTTGTGCTAATGTTCCTCTTTTTGGAAGTCTTTACTTCTCATACATAGTTGGCACCCCATGGATAAAATTAACACAAAAAAACCCCCCACTGGTTTTGACAGTGGTATAACATAGTTTAATAACACATACAGAAATGAATTCTGTGTGGAGAGAAACTGTAGTTTGGAAAACAAGTAATCATTTCTAAAATTTCAGGCTGTTGTCAAGTGTCCAGGCTGGGTCAGATTTCATGGAAGATAAAACTGAAAGTCCTGGTAACTTCCTCTAAGGGTACCATACTGCATACGTCTTACTTTCATGAGACCCACGATATTACATGGTGATCAAGTCAAATGCTGAGCTCTGTGATGGAGCTAGTATAGCAGAGAGGAAGAAGAAGAAAATTCCCTGAAGAAAGTCTTTCACTTCTTAGGCTAAGCCTCAACAACAACGCTGGAGGGAACCTAGGAAAGTGGGATAGTTCCCGGGATAGCGTGGCGATGCAAGGGGCTGGAGAAGAAGGTTCAGGAGGACATAGTGTTGGCGAAGTAAAATGGTATAACTCGTTAACTCAAGCCATCCTGTGTATTCTCAAATAATTACATAAAACTGTACTAAAACACAAGAGGTTAAGAATGATTTAAGATTTTAAAACTTGACATAAATTCATATCTACTAGTCTGGATTTTAGGTAGGACAATGAGGTCCTCATTACATTAGCTAATAAACCGACTTTCATGTTTACACTGAAGCTTTCCTCACATATTCTTTTTTTTTTTTTTTTTTTGGTTCTTTTTTTCGGAGCTGGGGACCGAACCCAGGGCCTTGCGTTTCCTAGGCAAGCGCTCTACCACTGAGCTAAATCCCCAACCGCTTCCTCACATATTCTTAAACCTGTGCATTCTCTAAAACCCGGGGTGAAGCTCCCGGCATGGCTGCCGTGCTCTGTGTCTTTCTGAGAATCTGCCGTACTTGTGTTTAGGCGGACGCGCCTAAGCACTAGTTCCTCGAGGACTCTGTCAGTCAGGGCTCTCTAGATATTCCTCTGGTTTTGTTGTTCCCCTTTCTCCATTCACTGGGCAGAGGCAGAGGGTAAAGAACTTCTGACGTTTCACAGCACTGCTCAGGGATTAGCAGCCTTGACTCCATCTCGCTTTGGGTCCTACCTCCCATCTCCCAGGTAACACTGGAAGGGAAGTTTCACAACTGCCCTTCTTTAGGAAAAGGTGGGGGTATTTGGTGAAGGCCATTACGGGAAAACTACGTGGTCCGGGTTAAAAGGATGGATGCTAAGAGTGACCTCTGGTTTAGGGTAAAGAGCTGATATTCTGATTTACTCCAAAGATTAGAACATTGGCTCTCAGCCTGGGAGGGCTGAACGACCAGTCTACAGGGGTCGCCTATGACTGTCAGAAAACACGGATATTTACATTATGAGTCATAACAGTAGCAAAATTACAGTTATGTTGTAGCAACGAAATAATTTTATGGTTAGGGGCCACAGCAATGTGAGGAACTATACTAAGGGGCCACAGCATTAGGAAGGTTAGGAACCACTGGATTAGATACATTACGTGCAATTGTCTCCTCCCTTAAGAATTAATCCGTTGGGCAGGACACCTGAAGACGTGTCAGGAAGATGGGAGGAGTTAGCTATGCCTTAATTTGAAAACGTACTTATGCTTAGAAGCCCCTCTCCACTCAATTGCTTACCACTGAGTCTACCTGCTTTTCTGAGTTCTAATTTTTTTTAAAAGCAACTTTTACTTTTTCTTCTTTCCGTGTCATTTTCAGAAACTGACCAAAAACTAAAGCACCATTCTCTCTCTCTGCAGCTCTGCACCCTTCCTTCTTTAGCTGCTTACTGAGTTCCTTCTCTTCGCTTCTTTTCGCCCTCCTGCTTTCCTGGACCCGAGCTCAAAAGGCAGGACCTTCTCTCTTCCTCTTTCCATTGCCTTCTCGGGGCAGCTGCTGATTTACGGTTTGCCCACCCTGTTCTTTCCAAGCCTAATACGATGGCTCTTGAGTTTAAAATTACTTTGTTAATAAAAGAACCAAAAAGAGAACCCCAATTTTCCTGGTAACAGAGGGGTTGTGCCCCGTAGCAGTGTGCTTGTCTAGGGTTCATGAATCCCTGGGTTCAGTCCTTAGTATTTCAAAACACCTATCAGCCAAGGAAACAAAAGGCGTATGACCTTTCACAAGTAGCCTTCATTTTCCCACATTTTTCCTAGTCGGAGAGCTGCAGGGAGATACTTTACAAATAGAACCCCGAGTCTTTGAATGCAACCCCCAAGGCTGCTCGGTAGCTTATTACCAAGATGGTGTTTCAACCTCCCTCCAACTCTCTGCACCCACAACGTTCTCTGCTTATTCTATTGGCGATGCCTTTTGGAAATGGTTTAAAAGCAAATAATAACGTTGAAGTTTAAAAAAAAAAAGAAAGAAAAAAGGAGCCCAAAGACAGAAGTTTAGTAAACACATATGAAAGGAACCGTTGGGTTGGGTTGGTATTGATGCGCAGGAGTGAAATGGAAAGAAACCTGGCCACGTTAGGCCTGTGAAAGAGGAAAAGATCGTGGATAAGAATAGTATTTTCATTTGTTTTAAAATAAAAGGGAATGGGAGGAATGGTTCTCTGGGTTGGCCCCAGTCTTCTCTTTTTGCAGGAATTCTGTTGTCCCTTTAGAAAATATCTAAGCCGTTCCAAGGCACATTGGCAGTGGCGCGGCGCTGCAGCCTTCTCTTGGCACGGCCTCATCCTGTTGCTGGCAGGACAGAGCATGGACCTCTTTAGCCTCTCCTCTGTTGTTCTCTGCACGGGCGCCAGACACTGGGGCTACTCGCGAGGCAAGGCTGGCAGCTGAAGAACCCAGATGCCAAGCTCTGGACTGGACTTCTGTTCTGTTTGTGGCTGGCCCCATCCCTGGCATCTGCCCTGGCTTTGCAGCAGCCTGTGCCCCGTCTGCAGAGCTGGGCTCGGGATTAGGCTTCTGTTGCTCTCATAGCCGTTCGGTCACTGTTTCCCTTTTGAATTATCCTTGATTATGAGGAATGTCCCTTTATGACACATTCCTCCCCGGTGTCCGCTCAGATGTTGTGCCCGTGCAGCTACAAAGCAGGGTTTTCTAGCCATTGTTAGAAAGGAAGCTCACAGCATGGGAGCACTCTTCCGGCTTGAAGAAGATGTAAAATGAAACACAAAAGCTTGTGTTTCAAACACAAACCTTTGTTTTTCTCAATGAGAAGAAACATTGTGAGTTTCACAAAAACAAACCACTACACACACACACACACACACACACACACACACACACACACACACACACACACACACGAATGACGAGGTGAACTACAGTTGATAGAAGGTGCTTTGCCCGTGCAGCAGTGTTGAAATGACCCATTGGGATTTGAATGTCTCACACCCAAATCCTGACTCTGTCATCCTATCCAAATGAATGATTTTTTTTTTAATGATCTTTTTTCTCAATTTCTACATCTGGAAAAGTAATTTCTCCCAGTGACCATCTCTCCAGCTTCACGAATCTAAAAAAAAAAAAAAAAAAAAAAAGTCCTCCACATCATATAAACCTGATTTGATTTCTGGTCACGCTGTTTGTTACTTCATGAGGTCAAGTACATTCCTATACCTCTTTAATCCTGTTTGCTCACCTGTAAAATGGGAGAGCAGTGACCTGTCTTGTGGGGTTACTGTGAGTGTTAAAGTACAAATGCATGGCGTAGTATACTGCACAGAATGAAAATCTAAATGTATACTCACTGGTGTTAGGTTTTCCTATAGTCTGGAGCAAGGATAGCACCCACTGACATAGAGACCTGTGCTTTTAATCTCATTGTTTGGTCCTTTTTTGCTGCTAAGGAAGTAAAACATATCCTTGAGACTCTTGGGACTCAGGTTTCAGACAAAGTATATGGAGACTAGATGTCTGTTCAGGGAATCAAGGTCAGGGAAGACTTCAGGTTTATCTGTCTGGAGAAACTGTTTTAGAAAACTTAAGCTGAAATGCAGTCTTCACATATCGTTCCTCAAAACATGCATTCCTGAGGTGGCTGACAAAATAAATATATAGAAGACACATGTTGGAGAAAGAGGTCACTAAATATTTAGATCTCTGGTCACCCCTTCCCCTTGAAAATGGGCTGTGGATAACTCATGCAGACAATATTAGCAGGTGCAAAGAACACTGGGAGGATGGCTAGTACAGGTGTTCTGTAAAGGACTGCAAACACTGTGCCTTTTGAAATGGACACTCATCTGTAAATGAATGACTAGGACTGTGTTCCAATAAAACTTTATTTATAAAACCAAATGATGGCAGGACTTGTCACATCCCTGAGTCAGTTTTCTGAGCTCCGGTACAATGGGTTAAACATAAGATCATCAAATATACAGAATATTGTGGTATAATCAATTTTTAAGCAGCTCGCAGTTTCCAAGTAGAGCATCTCTTATTTCTGATTTCTTTCTAGTTCATTATTCTCTGAACTGAGACCTACGGGAATGTTAAGAAATGTGAAGAATGGGCTAAGAGCCTACAAGTCAAGGGTCATATTAGAGGAGCGGCAGAGACAGGCTAACAGGGTCTAGAAAGGGGAGTTAGGTGCTTAGAGAATAAATACTCCTCTCAGCGGACCACTGCCACAGGGTCTTGTGTCTATTATTCAAGAACATTCTAGTTTTCTGGTTAAGCCAGGAACCTGGCAAAAAACAAACCTCTGGAGCTTTTACTATTTCCCAAGGGTGGAGATGGAACTTGAGGGTAGAGGATAGGCTCATCCAATCCCTACTACACAAAAAGAAAACATTTTTTTCTTACCAATTTTAAAAACTAGTGCCACAGCAATGTCTGAAAGTTAGAAGTCAGTAGCTGTGGCTTTTAGCACCTGAGAAATTGTAGTTACCTTCGAACACCTGAGTATTGATTCAGATTTGCCTCCTCAAAGTCACCACGCTGGCCTAAAACTGTACCACAAAGGTGGCACTGCCAAGCCCCACGTGACATGCTCTGTGACATTGCACCTATAGCCTCTCAAAGCATCAACAGCACGGAAGAACGACCGGCACTGCAGTTCACTACTGTCCTTTCTCTCTGTGGATTCAACAGATGTAGGTCTACAACCCAACAGAATCCACTTCTCTCCCAAACAGTAACACCTCATTTTACTCTAACTGCTAATAATCAGACTTGTCTTTCCCTTGACATGGGTCTAGAAGGAATTACCAATGCGTCATTTACAAGTTCGATTCCCTGATTTAATGGACTCTTTAACTATAGATTATTGACTAAGTGCAATAAACATGTGTGGTTTTATTGGACAATCTCAGAGCGCACTGTTTGTGGAAACTTGGTGTTTGAGTTGCAATGTGCAGACATCGGACTGTGTGGGAGTCATTTTCATTGATGCTGGCTAAAATTCCTGTGTGGAAAGGAACCTGCATTCTAGGGTTCTTTGTAAGCATTGGAACTCGACCAACCCCCACCCTCATTTTTAGCAGCAGTTCTCCCAGAATAGTCTATTGTGCCTGACAGGATAGCTGTTTGTCCAGTCCTGACCTAGCGAAGTTTCCACTAGATAGCAGTCACTCGTCCAATAATAAGAATGTGCACCCTGGCCTGGTTTACATTTTATGTTGTGAAAACCCAAATCAAGGGACATCTGGTGATGTGGAAAAATAACAAACCCAGCAGCCCACATTTAATTCAGCATTTTAGAACGTCTGACGGTGGCCCATCCAGTATTCTAGAGAAAGGTGCTTGGGAATGAGTCGGCACAACCCTTGTGCCTCATGAGGCGTCTTGAAGTTTGATTAGATATTAACTAGAAGGCTGTTCTGTCTCTCTTTTATAGCTGCAGATGCAATGCTCTCATTTTATAACATATCTGCTGTTTGGGATAAATCACTAAGGACAGATGTTCATCACATTTCAGTTCAATAAAATTCTTTGCAGAGTCTGGGCAGACTCGTGGCTGCTTGCCTTAGGTCTCCATCCAGGTCATTATTTGGAAAATCAAATTCACAGAACAAAATAGAGTCACATTGAGGACATTGGAATTAATATTCTGTCTGTCGGTGTGCTTGCCCTTAGTTTTTGACAACAACAAGCCCGTAGGAGTTCCCTTTGGTGTCCCGACCTCTCCCTTTCATAAACACGTTCCGCGCCGTTTCGTCTTCTCTGGTAACGCCGTGGTTAGTTTGCTTTCCAGCCCTGGATCCTGCAGGAACCCCATTTTAAGGTTGTTCAGCAGAAGAATTTGCTCCTGAAGAAGCCCGGAAGCTCCATGTTCAGTCTTTTCATGGCAGTAAATAAGTTTTCAACAAGCAAAATGCCACGTTTACTTAATAGTTGTGTGCACACTGCAGAGCTGTTAGTAAGGTTTGGACATCTTTCCTGTGCTGTGTAACACATCTTTTGGAAAAAAATGACAACACATAATCTACTCACTTGCCAATATTCTTTTTTTTTTTTTTTGATAGTAGGAGAAATTTGAGCTTAAGAAGTTGTGACTGTATCTCTTTGCTGATATTTTCTTGAAGAAGTTTCACATGGTTTTAAATTATTTATCCAAGAGGACAGATGATAAACAGTCGCACATCATGATGTGCAAGGTAAAATGTGTGCGTTACCAGATGTCTGCAAACGAAAGCTCTTGCATTTGAAAAACTGCATGACTTGAGGAAGTGTGTGTGTGTGTGTGTGTGTGTGTGTGTGTGTGTGTGTGTGTGTGTGTGTGTGTGTGTGTAAAGGAATGGCTCTAAGTAAGAGAATAGACCCCATGGTTAAAATGGTATAGAAAGGACGATCAGTGGTATTTTTTCCTTGAAATCGGAAGAAGGAGATCCGGGATGTACATCAAGCATTCTGCCATGGGCTGACTGGATGAGCAAAGTGGGGAGGGGAGCTCATGGGTCATGTGCTCACCAGTGAAGTTTGCTTGCTGTGTATTATTAATGCCTGTTGGAGCTGAAGAGATGTCCCACTTCCTCTCTTTAAAGAAAGTATTTCTCACTGTGACCGGAAGTGTACTTTTCCACGCATGCGCTTTGGCTTTTCAGAGGGGCCGTGAGGACATTTAAAGGTTGGCCTCAGTCTTTCTCCTCTCACCCCAAAGTAGGTTCCGAAACTACCCAGGAAAAAAACTCTTCTATTTTGAAAATTCCTGAGTTTATAGTGATAGACGAGAGAGAATAAAAATGGTGTCCTTTCTTTTATTTAAAGATCGCCTTTGTGTGGAACTGTCATTAAATATTTGCTTTCTCTGAGCATTTGTATATATTTTCTTAGCTCTTAACTACCACATTTCAGCTCGGTTTTGTATCTGCTAGCCCCGGCATTTACAACCTACGAAAACATCATAAATCTACTTCATTTTTCTAATAAGACATGAAAGTCCTTAATTGGCCTTAATGAAATGCACTTAAAGGGCAATAAACGTGTTTAAGCCCCTCTTGCAGGGCGAGCTTCAGCTCTCTTCTCTCTCTGCTCTCTCCTCTGTTTTAGCCTTTCTGGTAATTAATCATTTATTCATATGTGACGAATCAGTAACTAGATCAAGCGACTACTGCACAATTGCATGATAATAAGCTGCTCATATATGTGTCAAGATTTAGCAATCCTTTTTAAGGCCCAATTTAAAGTCATTTTACAACTAACCAGACTGCGTCTCTGAAGCATCATCCCCTAGTATGTTTTTTTTAAAACATATTTTCATTTGGAAACCATCTTTTTATTTTGTTTATAGAGCCCAGTCCACTTTGAATCCACCCATGGCACCAGTGTGACTGTCAGCAATGCAAACATTTACCATTGTTTTTTTTCAGTCTGCTTGGAATTCTCCCTTTGATCCAAAGGGACGGGTATGGAGCAGAAGCAGAAGAAAGAACCCTGGCTATAAATAAAGGTCTGGGCTTCCCAGCCACCCCTACCATACATCCACATCATAAATCTGATGTGATATATGGAGAATACTCATCATTTGCGTGTACCTTAACCCTGAGAATCCCAGCAATTCCTTGTGCCTCGAATATGCCAGTGGCAGCTTCTATGAGCTGTGGGGGAGTCTTACTTTCAACACAAGCTGAGCGTTCAAATCTGTGTGGCGTGTTCACGTGTTTTCCTCGCCGTGCGTACAACAGTGTGAATTTGGCAGTAAACAAAGGAAGGTGAAGACATATGAGAAAGGGTGTGGCCTGCCTGATCTGGTAAGCCGATTGGTCCCTGAAGAAGCGAACCGGGAGCTGCCCCTGGAATTTCCAGGCAAGTGCGTACAGGTTGAGGAAGCAGAGGTGGCTACAGGCATAGCCGGGAGCCCGTCTCCAGCATGTGTCAGTGCGTGGGGAGCACTGGCTGTTACGTCCATCAGATGTGACAGGGTTCAATGTTTGCATAGATCTAGTAGGTGGCAAAATCGGTGCTTTAGTTATGGTCACAAAGAGGGAAAAACGATGTTTTCCTTTCGTGGCTGGAGGTTGGATGTTAGTCGGGGTAGCTAGGAAAACAAGAGGAGTTGGGAGTCTCAAAATGTCAGATGAGCCTATAGGGAGCCATTGCAGGAGGCCTATAGGGTAGGGAGGGCAGGAAGTGGGCCTGGACCGAGAGAAACAAGAGACCTGGGTCTACCAACCGTGTTAATTTAGATTGGGGAATTTTCACCATGTAGCCCAAATGCAAACTTGCCAAATGCGCCCACTCTGGCTAACATCCAAGTTAGCATTAGAGCATCACGCTAAAGATGAGATTCTCCCTGTGACGGAATATGTCCACCCCCATGTGAGGTGGGAGGGTAGCAGAAGTGAGCTATGTTTTTAAAGAGAGTGCCATTTTGTTACCTTCTACTTTAACAGTGGCCAGGACTCGAGTATGCAGCCACCTTTATGCCTGGAAAATGACCAGGCATGACCAGATTCTATCGGCAATGAATGTTTCTGAAGCTTTTGAAAGTTGCTTGCATAAGCAAAATTCTCCCCGCATTTCAACTGTGGGGAGGCTCCTCTAATGCAGAAATGGAATTTCCTACTTGTAAAACCATTAGACTTCATCATACCAGACTTAATATATACCTGTCAGTTCACTTTGGCCCAGCGACGTTGTTACATTATAATGTATCAATGTAACAAACTATTATGCATTAGTTTCTTGAAAAGTGAGTTTTGCTCTGTCTTCTTTTACAATTACACATTTCAGAACAGAAGGCACAAAATTAGTGAGATTTAATTATGGCCCCCTCCACTGTATTATCAACAGAAAGGGCTTCCTCTGGAGTTGTGCAATGGGTTCAGCCTCAGGGATTCACACATAATGGTTCTGGTTTTCTGATATACTTGTTTTACGCAGTATAGGATTCTGGTTGAAACCTAATTCTTTCATTTTCCAGGTGCTATTCATTCTGCTTTATCAGTTAACTTTAAAGGCAATATTTAAATGTAGCAAACATATTTTCATGCCTTAGTGTGTGTGTGTGTGTGTGTGTGTGTGTGTGTGTGTGTGTTCTATACAATTGTGTTTGTGTTTCTGCACGTGCAGGTGCTTGAAGGGGACAGGCATCTTGGGTTTGATTTCAGGAATCTTCCTCAATATTCTCCATGTTAACTTGTGTAGATAGATTTTCTTTTGAACACATTAATTTCCCCATACTTGCTGGCCAGAAAACCCAGGCTACTTCCTGTCTCTGCTTTCCCTGAAGACCTGGCTTTTGATATCAGTGCTGTGACTCTAAACACTGATCCTTCAAATCCTACGGGAAAAACGCCTTACTATCTGAGCCATGTCGCAGCCCTCCGTGTTACTATAATGTCACACACCTGTGCTGTTCTGCTTTCTTTAACTCCTGTGCATTGCAGCTGGTTTGCCCGGCTTTAATTTATGCCACAGTGAAATGTGGCTTGTGTTCCTGTCCCACACTGTCTTGTTTATGACAAAATAATATTCCTCTCTTTGGTTTGTGACAAAATTCGTTAGGTCAAAGAGCCTTCTAAAAACAGTGTAATGATGAACCTTGACCAAAGCTACAGCAAACCTGGTTATCTGTGTTCCGCTCGCCAGTGGATTTCAATAATTTCAGGAGAAAAAGTTGCTTCTTTAGGAAAAAAAAAAAAAAAAAGCTGAGCACCTAACTGTGCCTGAGACTGGAGGAGGAGCCGCTTTGCCGCCCTCTGATTAGCCTCACCCCTAGAATTTTGCAGAAACAATGGCAATGTGTGCAAATAATCACAACATCTAAAAATAATTGCAACACAATCATAATTTAGCAGTAATAGGCAAAGTCCAGACCCGGCCTAATCTGTTGGTGTCTCTCTGGTTCTTCATTTACGCTGGGCAGCTGGAAGATAGGATTTTGCATGGGCCACAAAGAGTGGAATAAAACAGCAAGATGTACTGTATTTTACTGAAACATACGAGGAAGGACAGCAGGGGACTAGTCAAAGCCCAATATTCAAAGACTGTAATTTTTTATCACTATTTTATTTCCTGTATAAAATGTTTTTTGGGTATAAATATTGGATGGAAACAAAATATACCATGTTTGCTCTTGTGGAGCCAAGACCTAAACCTACTGTTTATTAGAATTAAACTAATATTATGTAAGAGGTTTTACAGTTTTAGCATTTTATTATTATTTATGTCCTATCTGCTCTGCATAAATAGAGCTTTTTGTCTTTACAGCTAATAAAAAGCAACAGTTGTAATAACTCAGTACTGTTTGCATTTCAAGGTATTTTCTGTTTGGTCTCCGTGGCTGGTGGAAGGAGACAAGACCCCAAACCAGAGCACAGGAAGGTTTAATAGCAAACACAGGAGTTATGGCAGTGGCACAGATGCCCAGACAGAGATGACTAAAAAATGGTGAAAAAAATTAACATGACGTCTGACTGCTACAAGGGCTACAGCAGAGATGGATCTGCTCATGGGTGTCCAGGATTTGCAGAGCACCTGTCTGTCTATTGATAGACACCCTTCCCTAATTACTTTTTGATTTCTCAGAACACTTAAAGAAAAAGACAATGGCTTTATTAATGATTGCCAGGAAGGCCATGTTTGTCCACAATCCCATATTTTCTGATATTTTCTAAAACAAGACTTTTCTGAGGGGGAAATGATAGGACTCTTGTAAAAATTGGAAAATTCAAATCATTTGCTTTTGGAAAGTTCTTGGAGCTGGAGAGACGGCTCAGCAGTCAAGAGCACTGGCTACTCTTCCAGAGGTCCTGAGTTCAATTCCCAGCAAACACATGGTGGCTCACAACCATCTGTAATGGGATCTGATGCCCTCTTCTGGTGTGTCAGGGACAGTGTACTCATATACATAAAATAAATAAATCTGAAAAGAAAAAGCCCAGGCTTTTTGAAGTTCCCAAGAAATCATACAGAAACATTCACCTAGGAATCTGGACACCTAGGCTTGTGGCTTGAACCTTGACCCTTTTGTGGCATGTTTTAATAACACTGCTGTTGTTGTACAATGGCATTATAGGAAGCTCCTGGAAAGAATAGAATTTTGTCCCACCCTCACCCCTATTACAGGTAGGTGGAAGTGGAAGACAATGCAGCCATTCAAAGGGATTTTCAGGAAGGAGTTTTCATTACACGGAGAACATTGGTCTGAAGGTAAGATTGGGAAAACGTGGCATGGGAAACTATACCCTCAGTGAGCTGGCAGAGACTCTCATAACAGAAAGACTAATTATTTCTGGGTATCAAGGTTATAGGCAAACACTTATGATTTCTTAAGCACATTTCTCTAACCATCAAATTTTCTGTAAGACAAATCAAGAATCTTTAGAGAATGAAGCTAAGAAAAACCATAGGGAAGATCCTTCTGGTCTCCAATTGCACCACAAAGTTAATCCTGTAGTACAGCTCTCCATACAGAAATCCAGCCTGGAGAGAGTTGGTCTCCCAGGAGTGTTGTCACTCCTAATTTCACAGGAGAGAACAACGCTTTTTCTACAATAACTGGCCAAAGAGGGACCTGCCAAGGAGACCACAGGGCACAGGAACTGCAGAGCAAACAGGGACAGAATCCTTCAGGTTTCCATCAGTGCCCTAGAACTAGCTCCTGCCCAGACAGAACTGTTCTTCCAGGAGTGCTGACATACCTAAGATCACAGGGCTCACAGGTTCACAGGAGGGACAGGTTCCAGTCAGAGACAGAAAGGCCAACTAACACCAGAGATAACCATATGTTGAGAGACAAGTGCAAGAAACTAAGCAACAGAAACAAAGGGTACTTAGCATCATTAAAACCCAGCTCTCCCACTACAGAAAGTCCTGGATAGCCCAACACACTGGAAAAGCAAGATTCTGATTTAAAAATCACAACTCATGATGATGTTAGAGGACTTTAAGAAAGACATAAATAACCTCCTTAAAGAAGTACAGGAGAACATAGGCAAACAGGTAGAAGCCCTTAAAGGGGAAACACAAAAATCCCTTAAAGAATACAGGAAAACACAACCAAACAGGTGAAGGAATTGAACAAAACCATCCAGGATCTAAAAATGGAAATAGAAAAAATAAAAAAAAAATCATAAAGGGAGACAACCCTGGATATAGAAGACCTAGGAAAGAGATTAGGAGTCATAGAACCAAGTGTCACAAGAGAATACAAGAGATTGAAGAGAGAATCTCATGAGCAGAAGATACCATAGAAAATATTGACCCAACAGTCACAGAAAGTGCAAAATGCAAAAAGCTCCTAAAATAAAACATCAAGGAAATCCAGGACACAATGAGAAAGCAAAACATAAGGATAATAGGTATGGAAGAGAGATAAGATTCTCAACTTATAGGGCCAGCAAATATCTTCAACAAAATTATAGAAGAAAACTTCCCTAACCTAAAGAAAAAGAGGCCTGGGGTTGGGGATTTAGCTCAGTGGTAGAGCGCTTACCTAGGAAGTGCAAGGCCCTGGGTTCGGTCCCCAGGTCCGAAAAAAAACAACAACAAAAAAAAGAACAAAAAAAAAAAAAAAAAAAAAAAAAGAAAGAAAGAAAAAGAAAAGAAAAAAAGGCCCATGAACATACAAGAAGCCTACAGAACTCCAAATAGTTTGGACTACAAAAACAATTCCTCCTGTCAAATAATAGTCAAAACACCAAATGTACTAAACAAAGAGAGAATATTAAAGCCGTAAGGGAAAAAGATCAAGAAACATACAAAGGCAGACCCATCAGAATTACACCAGGCTTCTCAACAGAGACTACAAAAGCTAGAAGATCCTGGGCAGATGTTTTACAGACCCTAAGATAACACAAATGCCAACCCAGGCTACTATATCCAACAAAACTCTCAATTACAATAGATGGAGAAACCAAGATATTCTAGGAGAAAACCAAATTTATATAACATATTTCCACAAATCCAGCCCCACAAACAATAATAGATAGAAATTACAACAAAAGGAGGGAAACTCCACATGGAAAAAGCAAAAAGGTAATCTTTCAACTAATCCAAAATAAGATAGCCACACAGACACAATTCCACCTTTACAACAAAAATAACAGGAAACAACAATCGCTTTCACTTAATACCTCTCTACATCAATGGACTCAATTCCCCAATAATACCACATAGACTAACACACTGGATACTTAAACAGGACCCAGCATTTTGCTGCATAAAGGAAACACACCTCAGTGACGAAGACAGACACTACCTCAGAGTAACAGGCTGGAAAAATTTTCCAAGCAAATGGCCCCAAGAAACAACCCGGAGTAGCCATTCTAATATCGAATAAATCGACTTTCAACCAAAAGTTGTTAAAAAAGATAAGGAAAAATTTACCAGAATGAACTCTCAATTATGATTATCTATGCTCCAAATGCAAGGACACCCACATTCATAAAAGAAACCCTACTAAAGCTCAAAGCACACATTGTACCTCACACAATAATAGTGGGAGATTTCAACATCCCACTCTCATCAATGGACAGATCATGGAAACAGAAACTGAACAGAGACACAGTGAAACTAACAGAAGTTATGAACCAAATGGATTTGACACATCTATAGAACATCTCATCCTAAAACAAAAGAACATACCTTCTTCTCAGAACTTCATCGTAACTTCTCCAAAATTGATCATATAACTGGTCACAAAACAGGCCTCAATGGATTCAAGAAGACTTAAATAATCCCATGCATCCTATCAGATCACCATGGACTAAGGCTGGTCTTCAATTACAACAAAAATAACAGAAAGTCCACATACACATGGAAGCTGAACAATGCTCTACTCAATGATAACTTGGTCAGGGAAGAAATAAAGGAAGAAATTTAAGACTTTTTAGAATGTAATGATAATGAAAACACAACATACCCAAACTTATGGGACACAATGAAAGAAGTGCTAAGAGGAAAACTCATAGCTCTGAGTGCCTCCAGAAAGAAATTGAAGAGAGCATGCAGTAGCAGCTTAACAGCATACTTGAAAACTCTAGAACAAACAAAACAAAACAAAAAACAAATACACCCAAGAGCAGTAGACAGCAGGAAACAATCAAACTCAGGGTTGAAATCAACAAAGTAGAAAAAAAAAAAAGAACTATACAAAGAGTCAACAAAAGCAGGAGCTGATTCTTTGAGAAAATCAATAAGACAGATAAATGCTTAGCTAGACTAACCAGAGGGCACAGAGACAGTATGCAAATTAACAAAATCAGAAACGAAAAGGGGGACCTAACAACATAAACTGTGGAAATTAAAAAAATCATCACATACTATTACAAAAGCCTACATTTACAAAAGCCTACTATTACAAAAGTCAACAAAACTGGAAAATCTGGAGGAAATGGACAAATTACTAGACAGATACCAGGTACTAAAGTTAAATCAGGATCAAAGAAAAACATGTAAACAGTCTTATAACCCCTAAAGAAATAGAAGCAGTCATTAAAAGACTCCCAAACAAAAAAATTCCAGGACCAGATGGATTTAGTACAGAATTCTATCAGACCTTCAAAGAAGACCTAATACCAATACTCTTAAATTATTCCACAAAATTGAAACAGAAGGAACACTACCAAATTCATTCTATGAAGCCACAGTTACATTTATACCTAGACCAAACAAATACACAACAAAAAGAGAACTTTAGACCAATTTTTCTTATGAATATCAATGCAAAAATACCACAATAAAATCCTCACACACAGAATCCAAGAACACATCAAAATGATCATCCGTGATGATCAAGTAGGCTTCATCCCAGGGTTTCAGGATGGTTCAATATATGGGAATCCATCAATATAATCCAGTATATAAACAAACTCAAAAAAAAAAAAAAAGCCCAGATGCTCATCCCATTAGATGCTGAGAAAACATTTGACAACATTCAACATTGCTTCATGGTAAAAGTCTCAGGAAAGATCAGGAATTCAAGGCCCATAACTAAACATACTAAAAGTCATATACAGCTACATCCGTAGCCAAAATCAAACTAAATGGAGAGAAACTTGAAGCAATCCCACTAAAATCAGGGACTAGACAAGGCTGCCTACTCTCTCCCTTCCTATTCAATATAGTTCTTGAAGTTCTAGCCAGAGCAATTAGACAACAAAAAGAGGTCAAAGGGATACAAATTGGAAAGGAAGAAGTCAAAATATCACTATTTGAAGATGATATGATAGGGACCCCAAAAATTCCACCAGAGAACTCCCGCAGCTGAGAAACTTTAGCTGAATATAGCATTGACTCAAACCAATCAGTAGCCTTCTGCTACTTAAAGGATAAACAGAATAAGCAAGAAATTAGGGAAACGACACCCTTCATAATAGTCACAAATAATATAAAATACCTTGGTGTGACTCTAAGCAAGCAAGTGAAAGATCTGTATGGCAAGAACTTCAAGTCTCTGAAGAAAGAAATTGAAGAAGATCTCAGAAGAAGGAAAGTTCTCCATGCTCATGGATTGGCAGGATTAATATAGCAAAAATGGCCATCTTGCCGAAAACAATCTACTGATTCGATGCAATCTCCATCAAAATTCCAACTCAATTCTTCATAGAGTTAGAAGGAGCAATTTGCAAATTCATTTGGGAATAATAAAAAAAAAACCCAGGACAGTGAAAACTATTCTCAACAATAAAAGAATTTCTCTGGAAGCACAATCCATGACCCCAAGCTGTATCACAGAGCAATAGTGATGAAAACTGCATGATATTGGTATAGAGACAGGCAGGGAGATCAATGAAATAGAATTGAAGACCCAGAAATGAACCCACACACCTATGGTCACTTGACAAAGTAACTAAAAGTATCAAATGGAAAAAAAGAGTATTTTCCACAAATGGTGCTGGTTCAATTGGCTGTCAGCATGTAGAAGAATGCAAATCGATCTATTCTTATCTCCTTGTTTAAAGTTCAAGTCCAAGTGAATCAAGGACCTCCACATAAAACCAGATACACTGAAACTAATAGAAGAAAAGTGGGTAAAAGCCTTGAACACAAGGCACCAATAACTTATGTTCATAAAGCTGCAACGTTTCTGTAAGGCAAAGGACACTGTCATTAGGACAAAATGGCAACCAACAAATTGGGAAAAGATCTTTACCAATCCTATATCTGATAGAGGGCTAATATCCAAAATATACAAAGAACTCAAGAAGTTAGACTCTAGAGAGCCAAATAATCCTATTAAAAAATGAGGTTCAGAGCTAAAGAAAGAATTCTCAATTGAGGAATATCAAATGGCCATGAAATACCTAAAGAAATGTTCCACATCCTTAGTCATCAGGGAAATGCAAATCAAAGCAAAACAACTTTGAGATTCTACCTCACACCAGTCAGAATGGCTAAGATCAAAATCTCAGATGACAGCAGATGCTGGTGAGGATGTGGAGAAAGAAAAACACTCTTCAGTTGTCGGTGGGGATTGCACGTTGGTACAACCACTTTGGAAATCTGTCTGGCAGTTCCTCAGAAAGTTGGACATAGTACTATTGAGGACCCAGTTACACCACTTCTGGGCATATACTCAAAAGATGTTCCAACATATAACAAGGACACGTGTTCCTCTATGTTCATAGTAGGCTTATTTATAATAGCCAGAAGCTGGAAAGAACCCAGACGCCCTTCAACAGAGGAATATATACAAAAATGTGGTACATTTTACAATGGTATACCACTCAGCTATTAAAAACAATGACTTCATGAAATTCTTAGGCAAATGGATGGCACTAGAAAATATCACCCTGAGTGAGGTAACCCAGTCACAAAAGAACACACATCTTATGCACTCAATGATAAATAGATATTAGCCCAGAAGCTTGGAATACCCAAAATAGAGTCCAGACCACACAAAGCTCAAGAAGAAGGAAGACCAAAATGTGGATGTTTCAGTCCTTCTTAGAAGAGGGAACAAAATATTCATGGGAGGAAATACGGAGATATAATGTGGAACAGAGACTAAAGGAAAGGCCATCCAGAGGATCCATCCCATATACAGACACCAAACCCAGACACTATTGTGGATGGCAAGAAGTGCTTGCTGACAGGATCCTGATATGGATGTCTCCTGAGAGACTCCTTACTGATACAGATGTAGATGCTCTAATACTCCTGCCCCTTCCTCCTGAGTGCTAGGATTATAGCACATGCCCCCACACTGATTTATACAGTGCTTGGACTCGAACCCAGGGCTTTGCCCATACTAGGCATGCTCTCTACCCACTGCACTGCAACCCAAGCCTGAGATGCCCGTCTTGCTCATATGCTATTCTAAGTCAAATGCTGGAGTTCAGCTTAGAGCAACCAAAATAAGCAGAGCTTCTTCTAGTTGCAACACTCAGCTGTTTTCTTGAGGTCAATTTTCCAGGAGGGCTTTACCATGGGTAGAGTTTTGGCCAAGTTCTGTTTGGGGGTACGTTTGTGTGAGAATACTCCACATGACCATCAAGCTGGATTCCTTGGAACTCAGTTAGGCTTCTAGTTGTTTTTGTAAAACTTAGAATGTATCCACCCAATACCCAAAGAGGTGCCTGCTTCTCCTTATTGCATACAAATTCTCATTAAGTCTGACTTTCTTTGGGGCAGTCCTCAAATACCTGGGGAGTTCTGCTGAAACACATTGTAGGTTACGTTTTCCTGGAATATTCATGCTGCTTCAGGAAAAGCCAGCTTTTCTAGGGATCTAGAAGTGTCCAGTTGACTAAACCATGCCGGAATGTCAGCTGCGGCTCCTTTCTCAGGATTAGAGGATCAAAGGAAGAAATAGAGGCTGCCGTCTTTACTTTTCTGGGAGGAATATGCAGAGAGTACTTGAATCTTCATGGGGACAGCATGCCTGTCTCTGTTACTTCTCTGACATCTGAATTTTGAAAACTTCTGTGTCCAAGTTTCCCTAGCTTCTTGTCCAGGAAGGATTCAATTATATCACCCATGTCTGCTCACTTTTGTCATCTGGAGCAGTTTCCCATCTTCTTCCTGCTTTGTGGCTGGTAATTTCTAGCTTGCTGTTAGTCATTGTCAGCATGACTTCGTGGCATGGTGGATCCTTTTCTACAGATCTGAGCTTTCTTCTGAGACATGGACAAATAGTGAGAAGGCAGGTCTTCCTGTCTGCGTCTGTCTTTGGGGTACTGTTACATGAGGTCTCCATGTAATTTTCTTTGTTACTGAAGCTTTGGGCAATGTTTCTTCTAATCTCTGGACACATGTACTGCTGTGTTGCTCAGGTTTTTCCATTGCTGTGGCAGAATGCAGGATATAACTTGAGGGAGGAAGGATTCATTGGCTCACAGCTTCAGAGACTGCTGCAATCAATCATGGCCGGGATGGCAGGGAGGGTGTATCGGAGGGGAGAAGACTACCTCATAGTACCTGGGAAGGAGAGGAGTATGGGAGAGGAAAGGACAGGAGAGGAGAGAGAGGGAGAGGGAGAGGGAGAGGCAGAGGCAGAGGCAGAAGGAGGAGGGGAAGGAGGAGGGGTAGCGGGAGGGGGAGGGGGAGAGGGAGAGGGAGAATTCCTACATTGTTGGCTGGCTCTCCCCATTTCTTTCTTTCTTCTAAGTACCCAGCCTGTTTTATGTCATTCACATTGAAATTGAGACCCACCCCTACCCCTTAGTTAGTGATCGCTGGAATTTCTTCACAGACACTCTCAGGGGTATGTTTTAATTTTCTATGTGTTTTTCAGTAAGACTGAGTTGATACATTTAACCATCAGAGCTGGGGAGAAGGGCTCCATGGATAAAATGCTTGTTGCCTAAGAGTGAGGAGCTAGGTTCACTGCCTCAGATCCATATAAAGCTGGCTGTGGTAGTATCTGCCACCCCAGCATTCCTATGGTGAAGTGAGAATTCCCTGAAGCTCAAGCCCATACAGCCTGGCACACACAGCAGCACATAGGAAAACCTCCTCTCAAACAAGACACAGTGTCTTAGACAGGGCTTCTATTACTGCACAAACATCATGACCAAGAAGCAAGTTGGGGAGGAAAGGGTTTATTCAGCTTACACTTCCACATTGCTGTTCATCACCAAAGGAAGTCAGGACTGGAACTCATGCAGGTCAGAAAGCAGGAGCTGATGCAGAGGCCATGGAGGGATGTGACCTACTGGCTTGCTTCCCCTGGTTTTCTCAGCTTGCTCTCTTATAGAACCCAAGACTACAAGCCCAGAGATGGCACCACCCACAAGGGGCCCTTCACCCCTTGATCACTAATTGAGAAAATGCCTTAAGCTGGGTCTCATGGAGTCATTTCCTCAAGGGAGGCGCCTTTCTCTGTGATAACTCCAGATTGTTTCCAGTTGACACACAAAACCAGCCAGTGCACACAGCGTGGGCTAGCCCCTGCTACGGCTCTCCCTCACAGCCAGTCACACACATCTGCACATGCACTCCTTAAGGTACTCAAGATACTTGTGCATTCTCCCAGACATGTTGAAGGTAGAAGATTGATGAAGTCCCATGGACTCTTGAGGTAATGCGTTCCTTAATGGACAGTGAAATTAACACCGGATAGAGATTTAGTCTTAGGATTACTGGGGTTCCTCCCCCTCCCACCCCCCCCCAGCTTAGGAGCTCTGCCTTTAGGCTCATCAAACAGGATCAATTTTTAAATGATCTAAAGACTTCACCCACCAAAACCTTGATAATATTTGAAGAGACTTTGTCCACTTCCTAATGCAGAGATAACACAGCTAGATTTCATAAAACGTATTGTACATTTTATGGCTAAAATGCAAATGCTTATCCATCCTTCAATAAGAGAAAAACATTCATTCTTCTTTATACTTCAGTTTTGATTTTTAGACATTTGTTTCTGGTGCCTTATGCCCTGTTAATTATCTGTTATATATATTCCGGGTGCCTAGTGATTTTTTAAGTTATACCACAAATTGACTTTAAAAATTTGTATGGTAGGCTACTTCTGTAGGCTACTTTCTTATGCTTCATATTGAAATCACTTCTTACTCTTGGAATATTTATTTGTTCATTTATTTACAAACAAGGCCTTCCTATGTTTGCCCGGTTGGCCGTGGACTCTTCCTCCCCCTGCCTAGGCCTCCCAAGTGTTAGGATCACAGATGCTGACTTGACACCAGGCTCCTTGGAAGTTCTGATGGCCCCTCCTCATTTGATTGCTTTAATTGTGGGGTAACAGGGACTCGTTAAACTTCTTAGAAAAAAATAATGACCCTTATTGAATATGGCAGGCATATTATTGAATATGGCGCCAGGCAGATCTTTGGCAAGGAGATCTTGGTTTCTTCTGAAGGGGGTCACTTGTCCCAGGTCACATGCCTTTTGGTCTCAGACTGGGCTCCTCCTTAGTAGTAACCCAACACCCGTTCTGATGTAGTTGACATTGTTTTGAGAGTCTCAGTTGAAAGTCCTCAGCTTCCAACAGCTCCAGACACTGAAGAATGAGGACCTCAAATAGCAGTAGGCAGCCACCTACTGGCCTTTGGAATCCTGGGAAGCAATTTTTTTTTAAAGACAGGACTTCATGGGTGCTGGAATTGCTGGTGTATGCCATGGTCCCTAGTAAAGGATTCCGACTCTACTGTTTAATAAGTGTGAACTTAGGCACAATTCCTCATTTGCTCCATGCCTAGCATGTTTAAGTTCTGGAGACAAAGAGGTAAGGACACCAAGCTCAGGCACAGCCCTTGCCTTTATGGAAACTACGATCATGTCGAGTGACACAGATAGCAGGTCGAAAAATGTTGATGAAATAATTATAGACTTCAGATATAAGTAATATAAAGTAAAATAAAGTGTTCCTCAAGTTGTAGTGTAGAACCTTGTAGAAATGCAGAGTCTGGTTGACCTACATATCTAGAAAGCTCTGTTTCATGGTTAGAATGTAAAGCACTGTTTTTGTATGTAGTGTAGGAGTGGAAGGGTAAGCCTTAGGTACACAACAAGTTTGAGCCCAGCCTGGGCTACATGAGACCATGTCTCAAAACAAAACAAAACAAAAACAAAAACAAAACCATAAGACAAGAAAATAAGCAAGCAATCAAACACAAAACTAATATAGTAATAAGGCTGTAGCTGCCACATGGCACACAGCAGACACTTTTGTGAGGCTGCTGCTGGCTACCCCAGGCTGCCCTCTCTGGTATCAGAATTCTTTATTTTTGACCCTCACTGATTACCACCATGTTATAGTACTAATGTATTATCTATTTTAGATTACTTTATTTAAAGAATTATTTATTTATTTTATGTATATAACTACATTGTAGCTGTTTTCAAACATGCCAGAAGAGGGCATTGGATCCCTTTACACATAGTTGTGAGCCACCATGTGGTTGCTGGGAATTGAACTCAGAACCTCTGGAAGAGCAGTCAAGTCTCCTAACTGCTTTAGCCATCTCTCCAGCTCTCGTTTTCGATTTTACACTCTAAAGTATGGGAACCCAGTTGACTCTGAACTTGGGTAGGTGAGACCTTTAGGGAATGTCACTTCATAGGCTGCTGACTAGCCTGCTGTTTGTTTGTTCCTGGCTTGTCTTTCAGTGATTATTCAGCAACAGCTTGACACTAGTGAGATCAGATGTGTAAGGCAGTCCTTTCAGTAAAAAGGCAGATGTTTGACACATCTATCCCATTAGGTGTCTGCTGGTTTTCTCCTAGGCTAGTGCCTAGGAGATTTCTTCTAATGGATGAGTTCCCGAAGAGCTGGAACTTTTCTTTTCTCCTTTCTTTCTTTCTTTCTTTTTTTCTTTCTTTCTTTCTTTCTTTCTTTCTTTCTTTCTTTCTTTCTTTCTTTCTATGTCTGGCAAAGCTTGGTCAGATGGTAGGAATTTGGTGGCATTATGGAGATATATTTAGCCGCTCTATGGAGGCATGCCATATGGGTTAGCATGATGTGGGCAAGGACTGGGTTAGGCTGAAAGACAGAAAAGGAACTTCATAGACCAAGATTTTGGTTGATATAGAGTAGAATGCTCATAGAGAGGGGGCACTTAAGTGAGCAAAAGGTGGGTGAGCAAGAAGACGAGCATTTTAAGGGAGGAACCAATGATACCTTGACTTGTTCAAAAGTAAACTCTAATTGATAGACTTTCCTGCTCCAGATACAGATGAACTACTTATTTAGTTTTCCCTCACAGGTTTTGTGCACCTTACACTTATAAACTTGCACTTGCATACACACACACACACACACACACACACACACACACACACAGAGGTACACACACAGTACTCAAAAACACAACAAAGATGAAACAGTTGTGGTAAATCACACTCAACTCAAAGGTTTGCTTCCCATACTGCAGAAATGTGGAAGTCCAATGTCAAGAATAATAAAAATTTATGAAGCAACAAGCTGTACACAGGCGGGTTTATCTGAGGGTTCTGAGGCCTTATTTTAAGGCTGAGCCCCCAGGTGCTCTTCCTCCTCTTTTCAAGTGACAGTTGTGGTTGCGCAAGGACTTCAGCTGTCCCCGGTGAACTGTCAACCAGGCTGGAACAAGCAGCCACATGTGTCTGTGGATTTCCTCTCAGCTCTATTGGGAGACAGCAGTTGGTGCTGGGGGAGCATGGTGGCTGTTGACTGGGCCAACTTACAGTAGTGCTAATTCTGGCTTCCACCCCCACCTTCCACACATTATTTTTCATTACTGTCTGCCAATTCTAGATTCTCCTTTGGATCCAAATCTTGTCTGGGGGAAGGGGTTGGAGAAGATGGGCCTATGGAACTGGACTTTACCCTACTTTTCAATGACCATGACTCCTAATCAGGAGGATGCTTTTATATTTGGTCTGAAAGTATCTGAAGTCATTTTCCCCATTTGTATTGATAAAAGTTCATTGGTGACACAATAAATTAGACAGTCATATTTAACCTCTTCAGGGACACTGCCAATCTGAGAAGGTCTTTTTACTGCTTTTCCTTTTGATAGAACACCATAACTACATTGATTCTGACATTGATTGTGCCCTAGACAAAGTCACAATGACTTTTCTTAGCTCAAGGATAAACTCTCTATTTCACTTTGCCTTCCCTGGTCCTGACTTGAGTTCTTCTTATCCATGTATCCCATTTTCTGCAATAACAAGACTGGTGAACTCACTGTCCCAATGCCCAAAAATCCCATCCATGTTGTGCTTTACGGAGCTCTGAATGTTGGTCACACATTTTTATTTTCCTCTCTGAATTCACTAGTGTGGGCTGGTGTAAGTCCACCCACCCCAACCTTGGGATAGTCCCTTCCAACATCTTTCAGCTAGTCCTTGGATGCTTCATCACCATCTCCAAGTCCTCATCTGGCCTATATTATGTCTCAAGCTTTGGTAATCTAAGTTCTGCTCCCTCAAGGAAGACTATAAACTCCTAGAAGGCAGAAATATCTGACTCATACCACAGTGTTCTGTAAGTCAAGAAAGAACTAACGTCTATTATGAAAAACACAATCAGTATAGAAAGAAGTATAATTTGTCTTAAAGGTGACCTTGAAGATCTCACACTTGAAAATGCCAATAACACCAGCACTATATGTACTTGAAGTCAATTAACTTAGTAATTAGTAGACTTCTGTCCCAGCCTGGTTTAGGATACACAGTCAGGGTAACACAGTGGGAGGACCTCTCCAAGGGTAGCAAAAATGGGGCTGTGTTCCTATCCCTGTGGTAAACTAGCTCTGGTGCCCTCTGTGAGTGAAGCTGTGCCCTTGGGAACTCTGGTCTCTCAGGCGTGTGAAGTAGAGTGTATTCAGTCCAGATAACAGAAAGACAGGGTGAAGCTGGGCCAGGATGCTGTGTGGCTCACAATATTGTCTAAGTTTAAACCTTGACTCTTGTTTCCTGTTTTCTCTCCATGACACTGCCCCTTCCCCTCCCTCTATGGTTCCTCACCCCCCTCCCTCTCTCTTAACATCCCCCTTCCTTTAAGTGTAAACAAGGCTGATAGCAATCTCTCTTTTCATTTCTTCCCTTGTTCTAACCACACTTCAGTGTGTTCTATTTAGATAAACATTTCTCCTGCCACAGGTGCAGAATGTATACTCAAGCTTCAGTTTGTAGCACTTCCAAATTTTTTTCATTAAAAATGGGGGTGCGGTGGGGTGGGGCGGGGAGGGACTCTTTGACCCATGAATACATTTTCTTGTAATTAAGCAGTGTGTCTCCACTGAGGAGTGCCAAGCTTTTCAAAAGCACGGCTTCATTCATCTCTCATCTCCTGTCAGTTAGTATTAGGGGTTTGGGGTGTGGCTGAGAAGATGTCCACTGAGCCAGCCCATTGAAAGACTGGGAAATTGGGACTTGGGGCCCTCAGCAATTTGTCCTAGGGGTTTGATCATGCCTTGTAGAGTTGGGGAGTGAAATATGGGGTGCAAGTTTCTGGCCTCTTCTCTAACGGCAAGCAGGAAAACAAGTCTGTGCAGAGTCTCAGGAAGAGAACTGATCCCAGTACAGGCAAGAAAGGGTGCTGCCCAGAGGATTAGGGAGCTGATGAGTGAGGCTGGCCTTAGGATCTGACTGGAGACAGGTGAAAGAAAGAGGATTTATCTGATTGAAGACCTTTCTAGACAAAGGGAAAGCTTCCATTCTGGGAGGCAAAAAGAGAAGGCCTCTTTTAACTCTGTGTGTTGGTGTCCAGTGCTGACCACCAAGCTGTGTTTATCTGACTCAGATATCCCAGCATCTCTCTTCGGTCTAGTTAGAAATGGCTTTATCAGGAAGCTAATGGGGCTTAAGTATGTGTGCCCCTTAAAACTCTGGGATGACTTTATAACAGGCTCACGTGGTATCGCTTGCAGACTGTGAAAGTACTTTTTTTTCCTTGCTTTTGTCAAGAAAGTCAAACACATTAGATTTTTGTTGTTCAGTTGATACATAACTTTGAAGGTACTTAGTGTGTGGGCAATGCACATTCTTGTTTCAAATGTTAATAAATGAGCTGTATTTCATTTCAACTTGTAATTTTTAAGGATGAGAAAAATTTTAAAGATGAGAAGGGGGTCCCTTCTCATCTTATTCTAAACATAGAAATTATTTCCTAGCATCAGCATTTCCCCCCAATACTAAGTTGCTTCTCCTGGCAAAGTCACACGTAGGGCTCCTGGGTAGCACGATGAGGTGCACATGGCGGGCTGTGATGTGAGTGTTCCCTATTTCTTGTCTTTTCTCTCTTTGGCTTCTGCTGCCCTCGTCTGGGTCTCTCGTCTTTCAAATCCTACAGGCATTACTAGCAGGATCACAAGGCTCTTGCTGGGAAGCCTCCTCAGGATGGGTCAAGGTCAAGCCTCCTTCTGAGCGTGTGGCTTGGTAAAGCAGGTGGAATACTTGGGAATAGTATTTGTATTACCCCTAAATTTGTTTAGGAGAGAGGCTTCAAACAACAACAAGAATAGGGCCAGGTATTGACAAACAAAACCCAGAAGTTTGGAGTTTTGGTCAGTGGTACTAAGCTGATTGATAGGTGGATCCAGTTCTGGTGAGAACCAGATCTTGAAGTCTGTTTGGATTCCTTGGTACTGCCATGGAGATTTAAACTGAAGATGCTGGGAGAGTGGACCAGGAAGCACATCGGGCCCTGTAGTGAAGCAGCCGGCCTTATGGTTAAGACCATTATACCCATTTTGTTTGGGTTTGATTCCCAGCATCACCAGGCAACTTAGGGCAAGAAGCCTAACCTCTCTTGGCTTGGTTTTCTCCTCTATAAAATGGGGATGATATTAAATTTTCATAAAGTTTTTCCTCACGAGTTAGTCTATATCATACACTTAGTATGGAGTGCCATATGCTATTATTATTCCTTCTATAAGAGGCAACTTGCTTATAGTGGACTTTCTTTAGAAATGCTAATTTTAGTACACTTCTAGAGAAAATGGCGTTTCAAGAGCCTAAAGACACGAAGAAGGAGGTTACGGGGCAGTGAATGTAAGTGGAGCAGTCTGCTGTTTCCAGAGAGCTGTAGACAAGCACATAGCATGAAGCACAGGAAAGGTCCTCGACAGACCAAGGCTAACTGAGCCAGTTCCACAATGCAATCTTTCCTTTCTGTTCGCAGGCAGTGAGGTCCTGTGAATACTATAGAGGGATTCTTCCAGGAAATGCCGTATTCAATGCTAACACACCTGCTTCATACACCCCGAGCTCCAAATGGCAAAAACAAGTAAAAAAAAATTGATTTAAATTATGCAGGTGGAGGGTAATTAAATATTGATATAATAATTATTAAATTATGCAGGTGTAGGGTAGGTTTATGTGAAACTTCTGGAATTGCCACAGGAGTGGGGTAGACAATGAAAAACCCTGCATGGGGCCTTGAGCTGGAAGACAGTGCTGTGAAGTTATGGTTGAACTGGGCAGCTGGTTAGCTGCGCGTTCATCTGTAGGTTCCTGCATCGTTTTGAATGAGATCCTCCAAGCTGAGGACAGGGCGGTCCTCAAATAGCCTGAGGGTATAGAAAAGGCTATTTCTCCCCAAGCAGTCCTAAATACTAAAAGAAAATAATAGCACTCTCTCAAATCCTCATGATTTCATTTAAAGCCAGAGCCCTAAAACCGAGAGCTCTGAGGATCTCACTTTTACCTGTCAAAATAACAATGATTTCAGAGCCAGAATGAAACGGCTCTGAAACAAACACATGGTTGAGAGGAGAGAGCGAGGAAGGGTGTGTGTGTGTGTGTGTGTGTGTGTGTGTGTGTGTGTGTGTGTGTGTGTGTGTGTGTGGGTTTGGGGGGAGGGTAGGGAGCTCATTTCTGCTCTGGACCAGAAACATGAGTGTAGACAGGCTGAGATGGGCAGACACGTGAGAGCCGGTTTGCTAGAGGAAAATTCTAGTTCTGAAGCTTTGAATTTTTATGTTTGACCATTTTGTCACTTGTGTCACTAAAAAAGAACGGGCCAGATGGTGGCCTCTAGTACACGTTTCACAGCGTGGCGTCTGCAGAGGGGTTTACCCTGGATGGCTGTTAACAATCAGACTGCACGCTTTAAATGAGAGCTCAATGTGCAGACACAAGAAAGCCAAATGTGGAATGCCCTTTAATTTCAGATCTCGGGTAAACGTAGATGTTCAGTTTTAAAAGCCCTAGTTGACAGTCATGGGCCATGTTAAGATGGTGACTTCAAGGGTCTGTTTAGATCGCTCTCCTTTTTTGAAATGCTGAACCAAGCAGTTCTGTTTTGTTGGCAATATTTTGACTTTGCTAGGGCAATCTGTTGGTTCGCAAACAGGAGCATAGTTCAGAGCTAGAGAACTTTGTTAAAACCCAGACTACTGGGCTCTACTTGAGGACTGAGGTCAGCTGGTAGAGCTTTGTATTTCTCGTATGTTCCTGGGCCATGCCTCTGCTGCAGAGGCAGGGACTGCACAGACCTTGAAGGTCTCATTTCTAAAACTCCCGGTGACTCAACTGAACGCTGAAAAAAAATTAACTCACAGATTTTCTCATGAATCTGTTGAAAAGCATCAACCTTTTCCCTAGGGAAAAAAATATAAACATTTATAGTGGACAGAAGAAAGAACAGAAGAAAAGAAAGGAAGGAGAGGTTGCATGGGGCATTCAAGAAGAGGGAGGAAAGAGTAGGGACTTCTTAAATGGCTCTTGGAATCTCTCAGGAAAGCTCCTCTGACTTGGGAAATTTCAGTTTATCCATAAAGATAGATATTAATTTATTTTAGGCAGGGTCTTATTGTACAGCTCTAGCTGCTCTAAAACTCCTCAGTCTTTGCCTTCTAAGTGCTGGGATTTAAAAAAGGCAACAGGGTGGACCCAGATATTAACTATTTAAAATGTATGGACCAGCTCTCTGGTGATAATATTTGATACTGTAGGGCAATGGTGATTTGAATGAGAATAGTTCCTTGGGCTCATTGATTGCTTGGTTCCTTGTCAGTGGACATTACATGGGAAGCAACAGGAGGTGTGGCCTTGTTGGAGGAGATGTTCCCTGGGGAGTTGACTTTGAAGTTTGAAAAGCCCATGCCATTCCCAGTTAGCTTTATCTTGGCCTCCAACTTGCAAATAAAGATGTAAACTCTTAGCTATTGCTACAGTACTATGCCTGCCTGCTGCCTTGCCCTGGGTGATAGTCATGGACTCACTCTCTGAAACTGTCAGTCATAATAAACTCTTGCTCTACAGGTTACCTTGGTCATGGTATCTCCACACAGCAATAAAACAGTAACTAAGACAAGGGCACAAAACATCACTGTTTTTAAGAGTTTATTGATATTTTGATTTTGAAATTGCCACTGCTGAGAATATTCCTGCATATAAGTATGAAACATAAAATATATAAGAGCAGAAATATGTTTACCGATATTTTAAAATTGTTAGAAATTCTGTCCTTAAAGTAAGAAATTTAAACAATTTTAAAAATCAACCAAGCATGCTAACATAATCCAATTCAAAAAAGTATGATATTTATGTGCTATGGAGTCATGTTAGGAACATATTAAAAATTTGTTTTCCATAATAAATCCATACCTTTCTATAAGAGCAGGACATCTTGTGTGTATAGTAAAAAACATTCACATTAATGTATAATTCACATTAATGGTATATAGTCTGGAGTCTGAGCTAGGGTGTTCCAAGCAGCCCTCATTGGTGGTTTGCAGTACAAGGACTTGTGCAAGACAAGGTACACATATGTGTTGATTGCCAAGGTTGCACTGAAATTGTGCGATGTAGCAGAGGCAAATTGCAGAAATCCCACAAATCATTCTATGTGTGATTTTGAGTTAATTATTTTTTGATCATGGTGCATTCAGAAACTTGACAGTTGCCAAATGCTTTGTGATCCCCACATTTGGTTTTGTGACCACAAATAAGGTTGCAAACTTTAAGTCCAACATGTTTAAGAATCTATGGTTTAGGTTGAGGAGATGGCTTAGTAGATAAATTGCTATACAAGCATGGGCATTGGTGTTCAGACCCCTAGCATCCATAAAGAAATGTAGTGGCTGTCTGTCATCCCAGTGCTTGGCAAACGGAGACAGAGGATGCTGTGGCAAGCTGGTGAAGACAGAGGAACCTGTGGAAAGTTGGCCAGCTACAAACTGGTGAACTCTTGGTTCATTGAGAAACCCTGTCAACATTCACTGGCCTCTACTTGCACATTTATACATGTGTCCATACATACAGACACATGCACATCTATGCAGACCATACAGAACCACACACACACATCTTAAAAAGAAGACTCTGTGGCTTAGAGCATGGAGTTGAGTTTGGGATATAAGGTATGCCTATGTTAGCTGTGCAGCCTTTGGTTGACCCTAACCTGCCTCAGCTTGGCTTTCCTTGTTTGGAAATAGGATATAATTTCTTTTGCTATAAATGTTGTGCTGAGAATTAACTGAGCTAATCCACTCAAAGCTCCTAGCATTGCCCCTAAATGATATTATCTTGATTTTTAATAGTATTGTTAATAGTAATGCAGCGTGAAAGCCCTTTATGAGTCACACAGGATATGACTCACATATTATTGTGGTTATTGATAAGAAGAGGGGCGCTTGGGAATCATCCAAGTTCAAATGAAGACTGAGATTGTGGCATTTTAGTCTGGAATTGAGAGCCAAGATGGATGAGAACTTACTGCCTTCATTTCCAAATTTATCCTTCACTGGGACACTACACTCTGCCTACATTCGGGTAAATTCCCTTGGTCCTAGGATGTTCTTTCTTCCCCTATCCCACCTTTCCTCTGTTTTCTCCCTTGTTTCCCTTACAGCTTCTTTCCTTTCCCCAGACAGGCCAAAATACATCATACTTTTCTTTTGTGGTGACCTGCCTGCTGTTCCCACGCTTGAGAAGTAGGGACAGGGAATCCTGGGGCAAACTGGCTCACTATACTAGCCAAACTGGTGAGCTGTGGGTTCAGTGAGAGAGCCTGTCTCAGTAAGCAAAGGGGGGAATGATTGAACATGATACCCTATATTAAGCTCTGGGCTCCACGTGCGCACTTACACATATGTGAGCCCATACACATGTGAACATGCACACACACACACACACACACACACACATACACACACACGCCACCACACTACACACCCACAATAAAATTTTTTAAAACAATCTTTGGTTTAGAAATTGAGTATTAATTTCCCTCATCTTTGAATTGAACCTCGTCTGTCTTAGTGATCACCATGTATCCTGAAGTTAGTACACAACTAGCGCTTAGCACATGTCCAGTAAATATTGAAACAATGGATAAACTAGTAGTCTTATTCAAATCCCTTCTTGGCTCCAAGGAAAACAGTGAAATTTTCTTTCTGCTGTCTTCAGCTAGGAATCTTGCCCTTGGGGAAGGATGAGATGAGGAATGAGATAAAGTGAGGAGTTCTCATGAAGCTCCATGCCTTCTGATGGGCTGTGAGATCCCATCATAAACTTAGATCTTTGGTACACTCTACTATAATAGTACACTATTATGAGGTCATCTCAAGTCAGTTCCACTCAGTCAAGATGGGCACGGGCATGGGGAGTATGTTTTCTAAGGGGGTTGATTTCATAGAACACTCCAGGGTTACAAGGCCTTAATACCATGATGTAGCTCTTTAATGGTGAATTTCTGGGCTGAGGCAGATGGATGGAAGGACTCCTGTCTATAAACAGAAAACAGAAAGCTGGTAAAAATATGAAATGTAATGAAAATGAAATTGAACAAAGAACTATGTTTCAGCCCCAGCAAGAAGAAGAACTTGACAGCTTTGGTCATGCAATTCTGGGTTTAGAGTCAAGGATACAAGAAAGGGGTTATGGAATCTCCCTCCATGACTAAGAAAAGCCTCTGAGGTCAGGTATGTGGCAGGGGCGTCACTGCGTGGAGGCCCAGAGAGGCCATTGTGTGAGGCTGTAAAGATCAAGCCTAGATTTTGCTGGAGACACCAACATGTTGGGGATTCCAGAGTCATGGGCTACCTGCCATGGAGAGCCGATAGCAGGGAGTGAAGCCAGCCCAAGAGAGAGAAGTATTCTGTAGTTAAGAGAGCTGAAAAGATCTGAAGAGTGCTTTGACATCAGACGTGGAGACACAGAGTTTAGGGTTTGCTCAGCTGGTTTTAGGCCTTGCTTTGGCTCAGTAGTTCCTCAGTCTGCCATGTTTCCTCCCTTTTGGAAAGGTTATGTATATTCGATGACACTGTATGTTGGAAGGACGAGATCTGCTTTTCTACTTTTATTTGACAGAGCTTACAGTTGAGAGACTGGCATGAGTCTCAGAGACTTTAAACCGAACTTTTAAACAGTGTTTAGACTGTGATAGACTACGGGGACTTTTGAAGTTAGACTGGGTGCATTTTTGTGTGATGATATGTCTATAAGCCGATGGGCACCAGGGAGGAGAATGTGTTTGAATAGGAATGACCCCCTATAGGCTTATATATTTGACTGTTTGGTCAATAGGGAATAGCACTATTGGGAAGTGTGTTCTTGTTGGTGTAGGTGTAGCCTTGTTGGAGGAAATCGTCACTGAAGTGGGCTTTGAAATTTCAGAAACCCACTATCAGGTCAATCTCTCTCTCTCTCTCTCTCTCTCTCTCTTTCTCTCTCTCTCTCTCTCTCTCTCTCTCCCTCCCTCCCTCCCTCCTCCTTTCTCTCCCTGTCCTTCCCTCCCTCTCTCCCCCCTCCCTTCCTTCCCCCCCTCTTTCTCTTTCTCTCTTACCAGAGGTTCTAGATGAATTGTTAGTTCCTTCTCTAGCACCATGTCTGACTGTAGATTAGCATGCCTACTCCCATGATAACAATGGCCTAAACTGAACTCTAAGCCATCTTCAATTAAATACTTTCTTTTATAAGATTTGCCATGGTCACAGTGTCTCTTCATAGCAACAGAACACTGACTAAGACACTGGTATAACATGTACTTTGAAAGGACATCAATTTAGTGGCTTCTCTTTTAATTTTAACTAATGATTTAAGAACTGGATCCCAGTCGTGGAGAAGGAGAACTTTAAAGAATAATACTAGTTGACAAGGGCTGTGTGTCTTTTGGTAAAGTCACAACTTTTCTGCTAATTGGATAGAGTAGGGTGAAATTCCTATACACAGAGAAATGACCTTAAAAAATTGGTCAATGACACAGGGTAGAGAGGCTCAGTAAAGGATCTTGTTTTGCTATGTGACATATCCTAGACTCTCATATCTCCTGCAGCTTTGATGAATATACTGTGCACCCTGGCAATTGCCCTTATGAGCTTCAGGAAACCAGCATTTCACCCATTTTCATGCCTGAGAGATTTCTTAAAGCTATGGTAGCTCATTCCACCAGCGCCTAGAGACCAGGTAGAAAGTAGGTTAATGCCCCAGAGGCAAGCCTCAGGTGACAGAATGTGGGAATTAGTACACAAGTATGCCAGCCTTCTGCACTGTGAACAGATCATTCTGCCAGGCACTTTGTGTTCCTCAGAGAGCCCGTGGAGCTAGGCTCTCACTGCCTATTCCAGTAACCGCAATTACTGTCTTTGTCCACACTCCTCCTCTTCTTAGTCTCATGCTCTTTGCTCATTGACTCTTTAGATTTTGCCAGTCATTAGTATTAGTTTTTGTCTGTTTTATTTTTGAGAAAAGGATGTGCTCTATAGTCCAGGCTTGAACTCTCGATGTACCTGTTTCAGTTTCCTGGGTGCTTTGATTATAGAATGTACTATATACTGTACCAGAATGTACAGTATGTTACCACAGACTGTCCACTGGTGTCTATGAGGTTTTTTTTGGTGGTAGTGTGGCATTTCCCTTATTAAGTTTTCTCTTAACTCTGTTTTTCTAACCTTAGCCATTAGAAGAAACTATAACAAAGATGCATTTGATCATCACATGACCATCTCCAAGTATGTTGACATGATGAATCTTCACTTTGCATTTTTATCTGTTAAAGACAAAGGCAAAAACAATAGCCTTGACAAAGGCCTATGGGACTGAAGGCTTAGGCATCTGTGTCATTACAGAAGATTCTGGGTGAGCCTTATGGAATATAGCCCTTGTCATGGATGGCTGTTGAGCATCTAAACATAACCACTGCGACTGAGGCATTGAACTTAGTGATTCAATTTCAATGACCTGACATAGCCAGTGACTCCTGTGGTTGCCAGAGCTGTAGACATGAGAAGAAAACAATGAAAACTAGAAAATAAACTTTGTGATTAACTTCCTTCCTTACCTTCCTAACATATTCTTTTTCAGATGAAATCTGACTTAATTTTGGATTTTATGTTCACATACAATTTCACAGATGTCCTCACAGCTCTGGGTGGTTCAAGACCTTCTATCCAAGCGAAGGTAGGACAGGGGTGACATCTCTTTACTCTTCCCTCATCCCATTTTCTCATGCTTGATTGTCTCTCATGCTTGGAGCTTCACAGGGATCTTACCAACACAAAGAAGCAAGCTGCATGTTTAAGAAGGGTCTGGGCTTAAAAGGGAGAAGCCAGAGTCCCAACACCCTTTTTATCTGCCCTACCAGTTTTGGCTTCTCTACTTTCATATTTTGTGACAAGTGAGACAAAACCCTAACCACTGATACTTGCAGCAGAATGTGTCATGACTGGCATATGTCATTTTAGACAGGTTCTGGTTGAAGGTAGGTTAACACTGCAGTGTTGAGCTTTTATATTAGATGAGAGGTAGTGGAACTGATTATAAAACCCTACATAAGTATTGCTTGGAAAACTTTCAAAATGAATACAGGCTATAGTTATATGTGAGAAAATATGTTCTCACTAGTCATTTACTTTTGAAAGACCAACTATTAGGGGATGGTAGAAGCATCTTGTGATAATATGAAACATTTCCTCTTAAGGATTTATTTGATGTTTTTATATGGCTGGGAAACACTCTCAGAGCATAAAAGACAGATTAGCACTGATAGGGTGGAGGGTACTAGAGAAGCTAACACATAGTACCCCACCCCAGGGAAGGTAGTTTGAAGATAACCCATGCAGGCCCTAGATAGATAACGACACACCTCCAATTATGATATTATGCTATGATAATTTCTCAGAAATGTTCACAATTGCTTTTCAGTTTGTTACCAAATATTTGGTAACCAGCTCCAAATATTCTTTCCAGCACACAGATCAAAAGTTAACTATAGTACATGTACTTCTGCCACAGGGAAAAAAAACAATATTTCACCCTCTCAGGCTTTTACTAAATACAGGGAGTTTTGAACTGAGCTCCTTACAATACCAATGCTTCACATTGCTCCCTAGACTCAGATATAAATCTTCAGAATAGCACGCTTTACAAGCAGCATTCTGGAGTCTTTTCTGATTGGTAATCATGCTGTTTCCTTATTAATAGTGTAAAGATGTAAGAGGCATAAACATGTGCAATCTCTGTTCTCTCTGTGTGGGCATACATCAAGGGCAGCCTAAACATTCCTAATGGTTTACCCATCACATTTTTATGAGTTTATATGGGAAGAAAATTGTACCAGAAAACTGAATTCCATGTCTGCCATTCTATGAATAAATTCTGTTATCTTTGATATTCTGGGTATAATAAAAAAACATACAAAAGTTAAATTTCAGCATCCTTGCAGAATATGTCAACTGTTTTTAATATCAATAAGACAGCCATTTCTACCAATGTCTTTTCCCTCCAAAAAATATGACTTCGGTTTCAGGTTATGTTTTCATTAACACAACTTGTCTTTAACAGCAAGATGCTGTGCATGTTGGCTAATTTATGTATCCAACAAAGTCTGATCAAAATGAAGAGTTGTAATTTTAAAATACAGAGCTCAGTAAAAATCTGTGTGACACTTTGGATAAGATAAAAGTCAGGTGTCCATAAAAATGGGTTTTATGTGACTAAGACATGGAAATATCTTGGTAGGATAACTTTGATCAATCAATTTCTTATTTTTTCATTTACTCTCATCTGTCAGTGATTAAACTATGTTTTATGTTGTTGTCGTCAGTGAATAAGGTCTATGTTTAAGATTTCATTTTTATCTCTAGTCCCTCCACATCCCAATTGCAATGAGTTCTCTTGAATTACCCAATTTTCATATTTGCTGCCCCATGTTTCCTTTACATGATAACACACTCTAGGCAATTTCATATACACAGGCAGCCTGTAGCTCAGAGCATTTATCCCAAAAATTGCCCTGTAGACCATCTAAAGTTCAGTTCCTTTCCATTTTGGCCTGATTTTCACCCAGTAACTCCAGCTATTTAAGCCTTCATTTCTGTGTTAATAGCCACGACATAGGGAAATACATTAAAATCCCCAGGTAGTCAGGACATCTAAAGCTCTTAAAACCCTTGTCACCTAGATCCCCACCCATCTGGCATATTGTAGTGGGCAATACCTGTAAGCTGTAAACCAAAGAAAATAGTCCAGGGGTTAGTGTCAAGGACCCATTTTTTTTTCTGAGTAGTTGTTCGATAGCCTGGGGTTGTACACTCCCTGAAGTAGTGTCTCAAGGCTCAGCCCTTTCTTGTTCCTCACCTCAGCCAAAATTTAATCTCTCTGCAAATAAGAAAAGGGATTCAGATAAAAGCATATTTTGAGGTATATAAATCAAATTTATTTCTGTTTTAGCAGAGTCTAAAACTTTTTCTTTTTCTGGAAATAAGCAAGCAATTCAAACAAAAGTGTCTTTTTGGCCCAAGTATGTGTTAAATGACCTTAATTTTCTCTTCCTGTAAGGACAGTTTCAGAGCTGGCTCCAAGCAGAGACTTTCCCAGGCAAATGAAACTCCCACGAAGAACACACAAACTGCAGGAAGGTGCCGATGAGGCAGGCTTGGGAGTCCCAAGTGATCCACCTCAGTTTCTTTTAGGCATCAACTGGACTTAGGTTTGCGACTGTGCTAAAATGTGTTTTTCTAGAGCTATCAGGCCAGGTGACGCTCCATCTGAGAAAATGAGTGTTTTCTTTTGTTTCTAAAGTGCACATGAAGATGCTTATTTGTGACAAAGATTCCAGAGTTGGCATCCGTGGAGCTTAATCCTGATTAATTCAAACTTGGCTGTATAATCTGAGCTCTTACCTTAGGCTAGGGTTCTGGCCTCTTGCCACCCTGAAACTATCAGCAAGTATCAGGACACACCTTGTGGGCACCTCTTTGAGGCTCAGTTGGACAGCATAACTAACATCTTGGAACCAGGAAATACCCACTAAGCCCCATACTCTTTGTCCCAAGCTCACTGACACCATGAAGACTTTTTGACTGACAGTTGCTGGAATGTTTCCTTGCTGTTGGGTGACTATCAGTATTAAGGAGAAGGAACCAACATTGCTTGAGTATGTTCACCTTGGCAGTTAAACCAACACAAAGTATGGCCTCTTGGGCGCATATTACACATAGTGGGACTGGACTGTAGAGAGACAACCCTTGCAAAGATATGTCATCATCAGGATCTTGCTTGGATTCCCCTTAGCGCCCTGCCTTTTGTGATCCCTAAGCTCAGTTGAAATAATTCACACACACACACACACACACACACACACACACACACACACACACACACAAATAGAATGTAGAAGATAGGTTGTTGGTAGGCTAGGCTTGTAATCCCAAGCACTTGGGAGACTGAGTCCAGAGGACTTCAAATTCAAGGCTTGCCTATGTTATACAGTGATCTAAAGGCCAGTTAGTGAGACTATATCTTAAAATTTATAAAATGCAAAGAGACTGCTGAGACTAGCTTCATGAGTAGAACACTGGCCTGAGAGTTGATCCACAGTGCTGTGGGGAAAGGTAAGAAACTTGCTGCAGTATACAAAGACACTGGAGCGCACGCTCAGCCATTACACTGTGTTCTAAAGCCTCTAACCTAGACAGCTTTTCCAGAGGGGTATTCTCCCACAGAGGTAATTGGCAGGTATTTATAGGTGAGACAGATGCCCACTCTAGTATCTCAACTCCTGCCTCAGATCTGGAAATTTGATAATGTTGTGAATAGGAAGGAATTGGCAGTAACACCCTGGGATACTGGAGCGCTCAATTTTTCTGTCCCCTAAAGCTTCTTCTCACCTTGGGCTTAGAGAATAGAAAATTGCTCTCGTATGGTTTCTCCTTGCTTTCCTGGGTCTGCAGCTTGTTTGTTAGATGGGCACCAACATCCCACATCTTTAAGGTCACTCTGACTACAGTTTTGTAGGTGAGAAACGAGCCAACTGGCTTCTAATGGGTTCCTGCAGGCCTGCAGGCCTTATCTGTACAGCTGTGTGGATTGGCTAAGAATCTCCAAATTTTACCACATCTGAGGGGTCTGCCTAGGGTCTGAATATAAATTCTCAACACATCTTCAAGTCAAGACTCTTGATATACAGTCCTCCAATCTGGCTTAATGCCTTTCAAGAATACAGTGTGTGAAGTGTGTTCAGAAGTTTTTTAAAAGATGTATTTATTTTGTATATATGATTGGTTTGACTGTATGAATATTTGTTGTTTGCAAGCCTGGTGCCCTTGGAGGTCACAAGGGCCCACTCACTAGACTCTGTAATTACAGATAGCTGTGAGCTGCAATATGGGGCTGGGAATACAATCTGGGTCCTTTTCAGGAACAACAAATATTCTTAACGGACAGGCCAACCCCCAAGTTACTTTATATTGGAGAGAAGTTACACACATTCATGCAAAGTCGGTGTTAGAATACTTTTGAATCTTTTGTTCTTGTTGTTGGTGCTAATAGATGAAGAGAGACCCTATCTGTTCAGTTGCACGTTACTGAAGAGCAAATATCCCCAAAGTAGCAGTGTGCTCCAGAAACTGGGTCCCTGAGGAGCGCTCTGTTCTCTGCATGACGGAGTGGAGGTGGGGTGGATTTTCGCTTTAGAAGAGCCCAAGATTGGGGAAGTGGAAGAGTCCTTCAGCTAGATGCCTCTGGCCTGCATCACCACAGGGTAGAGGTGGAGGGCAGGTGTCACCTGCCTGAGGCTGGCAAGAGTTCTGAGAAGGCTGTGTAATCCCGGATAATGACACGGAAATTGGTAGTGGTGGTAATGGAAGGCTTTGTGTGCATGCGTGTAGCAGGGCTTCATCCCCAAAGGTCCAGGAACGCTGAAGTGGTCCTAATGTTATTATCTTCCAGGAGGGAGCAATTTCTCTTGTGGGCTAATGCTGTGTGGGCAGATGAAGAACCTGAGGAGTTATGAGAGCAAGGCCCCAACAGTGATGTCTACCATGAGGGACAAGGGCAAACAAGCCTGGCTTGGAGGACCAGGGGTGGCTAGGGACCTTCCTTTCCCTATTTCCCTTCCACGGCCTGCTAATGTTTGGAGGAAGAGGACTTGGCTAGAAGTGTATTTCTGTGTGTGTGGTGAGATATTCACGTCTGCTGGTGGAAACTCGGAGGAGCCTGTCCTAGTGTTAACACAAGAACGTGGTCAAGTGGGAGGCATGCACCTTCTGTTTAAGTACAGTCTGGTGAAGACAAAGACAATGCTTGCTTTCAGTATCGGGGCCCAGTGTGGTGGCGAAGTAGGAAAGCTGTTCTCCTTGTCAACTTGACTACACTGCAATTAACTAAAACACAATGGCTGAGGGATTTTTCTTAATGAAATTATTCCAAATGGGAAGTCCCATGTTTAAGATGGATCTTTTGAGATGGGAAAGTCTATCTTTAATCTGGGCCACACCTTCTGCTGACAGCCTACGTAAAGAACATGGAAGAAGGAAGCTCTTATTCTTTGCCTGCCTGTCCTAGCTCTCACCAGCAAGTTCATTCCTGTACTAGCATTAGCAGCTAGGGATTCCAGTATGTGCTGAAGACCAGCTGAGACATCCAGCCTCTTGGCCTGAACAACTACTGGATTCTTGAACTTCCTGTTGGTAGATAGCTATTGTTGGACTAGCCAAACCAAAGCCTGTAAGCCACTCTAAGAAATCATATATTTTACGGCTATATATTATATATGTATAAATATATTATATAGAATATACTAAGTATTATATATATTATATTATAATAATAGAATATATACTATCCATTTCTATTCCCTAGAAAACACCATTACTACAGGTGGTGAGTAGTGCCCTCTGAGATCAGAGGGATAAACACATTCTACCTAGACACAACCAATTCTAGCCATGAAGCCAGGCCTTCCAATTTTGGAAAGCAACTAGAAATCCAAATTTTTATGGAAAGTCTTTTGAATTAGAAATTATTGATAACTACTTTGTATGTTTCCAAATTTAATTGGCCCATTGTGGACTCATATAAGATTTCACTCTTAAATCAGAAAAAAATACGGACAGGAGAAAGGAAGGGAAGGAGGAAGAGGATCGCTGGACAGTAGAGAAAGAGGAGAGGGTTTGGAAGGAAACTAGAAGAGGCAGCCATGCCTCTCAACAGCTAGTCACAGAGGACCTGTGGATGTTACTCTAGCCAGCCTCTCCTGTTAGAGGCTCCTGTTGACTATTCTCATATGACCACATTCATGGCCACATCTAGTTAGTTCATGTTCTGTGCAGTGTTTAGAAAATGTGACCCTGGTAGTTATAGGGTAAAAATATTTTTGTGTACAAATAGATGGATGGGTTCATACTGGGCACACCCTCATATTGCTACATGTGCCATACTTCCAATGTATGTTTTCTTCTTGGCTCTCACTTGAACAGCCATAATCTGGTGTGGGGTAATATCTTTATTCTCATTTCATAGATGAGAAAGTCAGAAAGACTTTTGCTTTGTGTCATTGGATTGGGTTTGCCATCCCATAGTCTGACCACTATATGAATGTTACCGAAACTACCGGGATTCCTTTCTGATGTTTGCCTCCTTTGCATAAGCCTGCTCTATTACCTGTTGTATTCTACTTCAATGGCCCTTTTAAGAAATGTTAACTAATTTATTCTAAACAACAAGCCATAGGCTGGTCGTGCAAGCCTAATGACCTGAATTGGCCCCTGGAACCCATGTAAAGGTAGAAGGAGAGAACCAACTCCAAGTTGACTTCTGACCTTCACATGTGAACAGCGTCATGTGCATGCCCACACATCATACATGAAGCGAGAATAAAACTAACAATACAAAAACCAAGTCTTTCCTTGTTTTAAAAAGAAACTCACAGGACTAGAATGAGTAGAAGTACCCCTCAGCCCACATTGTCTTCTCTCTTCTCCCTTCCTCTCTTCTCTCCTTTTCTCTTCTGGTATACTGGCATAAAGAAGATCATCGATTGTGGAGGGACTCCAAGTACTTGCCACACAAACAGCTCAGGGTATTTTAGCCAAAGGAAGTCCAGTTGATGAGGTAGGTGGGACATTACCAAGATGCAGGGGGATAGTGTGTGCATGTTTGTTGGGCTTTGCCTGTTCCTAGAAGAGTGAGGTTTTGCTTTTCCTTTGAGACTTTTCAGACCAAATTAAACAGTAAAAATATTCTAAGTGAGTTGAGCTGGACTGAGGGGGCATCCTTATCTTGTTCAATTACATGGTGTAATGTATGCTTCCAATTCTATTACTCTCTCCAAGAGGAAGAATGAGCTTGTAAGTGGGTTCTCAGACAGGCATGGAGAGAAGCAGGCCTGTTGGTACTGAGAAGGAAGGAGTGACAGAGGAGCTGTCCAGACGTGCATGCTCCCCAGGGTCATACCTGCGCAGAGAAGTGGGGTAGAGGAACAGACAGATGGAGATTCCATGGCAATCTATAGGACTATGATGACTGCTGCTTTGGACTTTCTGGTGGAGCCATAGATAGGAGTTTGACGGTGGCCGGGAGGAGAGTCAAGCACTGTAAGAGTGAGAGAATTTCCCGTGTGCCTTCCCTTGCCATTTCCCTACATCCTCCCATGCCCACCCTCTCAGAATACTCCTCTCCCCTGGAGGCAGAGCTAAGAAAATTAGTTTGTCATTCTCAGTACTCAAGTTCAAGTTTTGTATTTAGTTCTGGGAAAGTCCTCAGAAACACAAGGTTGTAAAGGCTTTTCCTTTGTGATTGTTGTCCCATTTGAAATTCTCACTAAGTCTCCTTTTGCCTACGACCCCCTTCGAAAGGTGCCAGGACACCGAGAAACACTCCTCTTTCCCTTACGTGGTGTGGGGAGTGTTCCACTGTCCGTTTGATAAATGATCATCAGTAACCAATTAGAGAGCTGCGAGAGCCTTCCACTTAGCGTCTGCTAAGTGGGTGATTCCTCTGTGAGCGGGGACCCTTCGAAGCCTCCAGAAACTGAAGCCCCTCCGCAGTGAACACCATCTAGGAACTCTTGAACTGTTTCAAATTGTTTTCAGATGGGTCTGAATGCTGTTGAGAAATGCATAATTTACGACCTTAGCACTTGATTAGGTGTTAAACGGCTGTTGGGAGAGATGCCCTTGGTAATCCCCGATACCATCTAGACTTTAATTATCGCTTCACAGGAGAGGGGAGGCTGGATAATTGAGAACCCAAATTCTTAAAGGGTTTGACGCGGGCCATTTTCTTATGCAGTTAGGCAAATTATTTCTCTACCTAGACGGTGTCTAATTGGCCGACTGATGAGGAGAAGGAATGGAGCTAGGAGCGAGTCCATCTCCAGCAGGACAAGAAAAAGTTGCACTGAATGGGAGGAGATCTCCCCACTTTAAATATGTGTTCAAGGAGCGAGTAAAGGGAAAGCCAGAGTCAGCCAAAAGAAAACAGAATGTAATTAGGAGCTGATAGCCATGCCTCTCCCCAGCCTGTCATTACTAAAGGGTTTCTTCAGTTAGAACCCCTTCACCTTGTGCTCCTTTCCATTGATGGTTATAAATTATTTAAGCCCCAAATGCTATAACATTTATCCATTAAATAAGGATGGGGATCACGGGCCAAATCTGTCAGAGAGAGGGACCCATCTCTGTCTGCCCACAGTGGGGAAGTTCGGGGAAGAGGAAAGATCACATGGTCTTTGCTTCCTTCCCCTTCCTCCTCCCTCCTTTCCCAGTCCCTGTCGACCTCAGTGAGCATGAGTATACTCATGCGGGGGTTGTGGATACATGTGGTGGGAGCATAGTACCCCTTGCACTCTGTTCTCCTCAGCAGTTTCAATTCCAAGAAAACAAAACAACAACAAAACCACCTGCTGGGCTGTGTTAGGGCTCAAAGAAGGCTGGTAAACAGCACCCTTTCCTCATCCTTTTAAATTTGGGATGGATTGGTACATGCTAGAGGAGAGGAATGCAGTCTGCTTTGATTTCTAGTATAGCTGATTGGAGAATGTGGGTCACATCAGTGGCTGACTGGGTTGTTTTTCCCCAGTGAAATCAGTGCTTGGCCCCAGGCACTGGCACAGTTGCCCACTGCTAGCCTCCTCCAAGACACAGGCAGCTGGGCAGTCTCTAGGCTCAGAGAACAGCCTAGAATGCATGATGTCCTCTGCCAGGCTGGCTCCAAAAGAGCCTCTTCCAAAGCTCCAGTCAGGTAGGTCACTCCAGTCATGAAGGACGAAGGAAGAGTGAGGCTGGGGTGTCCTGCTTGCATCATCATACCTGAACTTTTAATACATGGATCCTGGGGATGGGACTCACGTTCTCATATTTCCTAAGCAAGTGCTCTATCAACAGTGACATCTCTCCAGTCCCAAAGGACTTTATTACGTGTAAATATTCAGGTGATTCTCTAAATATTTCTTAGAGCAGTGCTTAGGCTTGAGGCTTGAATGTGTCAAAGTGTCAATGAATTGGCCAATGTTTAGCAACAAGTTTGTAGGCATTAGGGGTGGGGGGGGGCTGATTTATAGCACCTGCCAGTCTCTGTGGTGTAAATGCTCTCACCATATCTGATTTCAAGCTAATCGTGGTTGAACACCTGGATTTCAAACATCTTGAAAACATCACCGTTGATGCTGGTAGAGTAGGACACCACTGCGAGGCTTTTTATACAAGAAAGCTCACAACTATGGCAGTACGCTTTCTCTCTCTTAGGCTCCAGACAGGCCCTGAGGTGAGGAGAAGACCAGTAATCCAAGCTTATCTACCTGCAAGGGAATGCAGTACACTCCAGATGAGTTGAGGAGTCCCATTGTCTAAGGAACTAGTCCACACACATAAATGTTGTAAAGGGGGAAGATTAAACCCAGAATTTGTTTTAGGTTTTATGTTAGACCAAGTCCAAATATTTGCTAACCAAAATAGTCTTTGTGCTACATCTCTATCCTTCATGCGGATGCTATGCTATTAAACTTGACAGTTCATCAACTCGTATCTGCTGAGAAATACAGCGCTGTGGGGCAGCAGACCTCAGAGCATTGCATAACATGGTGGCTCCTAAAGAGCTATCGCCCTGGGTCAGCCCCCTTACATTTTCCATTCACCCTCTGTATCACCTAGAATAAGCCTTGGAATAAAGAAATAATATTTCTACTTTCCCCCCTCCATTTAATACCCCCTTTAAATGGTCACACATGATTGGCTTTGGATAAAGTCTGAATTCCTAACTCTGATTAGCAATGTTGTTTTTCGGAGATAACTTGAAATGATCCCACCTGCCTTACTCATGTCCTTGTCTAATTCCCTGTCTTACATGTGTTGGGACCTATGACTGGTTTCTAAGTTACAGAAGACAAATGTGAGGTGACTTCTCAGAGTTTCGGTTGCCTAAGGCTCTTCCCATGCCACCTCTGCTCTCCTGCTGACCTGTAGAGAAACTAGAGCCTGTTTTGTGCACTGTCTGCAAAGGCACCTACCTGTCGATGAAGAAGAGCGGCTTTTGGGAGTTGTAGGTCTTGGTTCCGTAATCACAGATCCTGAATTCTGCAGCACTGAAAGCGTGGTGGCAGAACTTTCCAAGCCAGCCCTCAATGAGGATGCAGTCTGGCTGATTTGTAGCGTTTTGGTAAGAGCTGGACTCAGGGGGCCTGGCTAGGCACACCGGAATTCCTGATATATTGAACTGTAAGGTAACACACCTGTTTTATTTCAAGCAGTTAAATTGGTGGTGATTCACTCTGCCACACTAGGAAACTGTTGCAAAGTAGTCTACACAACCTGGATCCCGGCTTCCTGTACACACTACAATTACTTCTGTGTCTACTCTTGTTCCTCTCTTCTGCTCTGGGCCCCAGAAACCTGATTTCTAGGGAACCATATCAATGCTACTTTCCCAACGGTGCTGTCTCCTGAGCCCCCAAAGAACTTTCTTAATATGTAACTATTTGTATCTCTCTCTCTCTCTCTCTCTCTCTCTCTCTCTCTCTCTCTCTCTCTCTCTCTCTACGTATTAGAGTGGTGGTTAGAGTTAGAGTTTCAGGCTTGCATGTTTTAAAAAGATCTGTCTTTTGGTGGACACTGTAGTGCAGTTGGTGAGTGACATTCGGGCTCTCTTTCTGACAGGTCGTATGTTGGGAAGATCTAAGTTATCCATTGAGGGCCATGGATCCTGCCACGGTATCCTCCAGCTCTAATTGTCTCAGGCTTTACTAGTGCATCCCTTCTTACCCCCATACCCCAAGCCTTAGTGCTGGGTCAGTTCCTCCATTGTCAACCCTGTTCTTCCTCATGTCAGTTTCCCTCATCCCTGCCTGGCCCTAACTAATAGTCATTTTACTGGACTCTCCAAAGTTAGCCTGTCCAACTACACCACTGTGTCTTGCTGGGAGCCTGCATAATACATAACATGCCATCTTTTAAATTCTATATTTTCACACAAATTCCACGTTATTGAGATGCCCCAAGGACCTGGCCCCTATCCCCTAGCTCTCCCTGGCTCAGTAGGTCTTTGGTGTGATCCCTAAAACTGGCATCAGCTTCAGCTTGGGGCTTTGTTAGAGATGCAGATTCTTAGGCCCCAGCCCAGAAACCCTGAATCAGACACTCTAGGGATGGGTCCAGCAATCTGTGCTATCACAGCCCCTCAGGCGATGACGAGACCACCACTGAAAGAACTTACCCTAGTCTTCTGCTTTAGATACAACTTAAAATTTGAAATCACAACTCCAAAAGTTGGCTAATACAATGACAGATTATGTCCGTCCTAAGGCTGCAGACCCTGATTCCTCAAACTTCTCATGTGGCAGCAGCATCATTTTCTATTTAGTTATAAATCTGTAGACTATACACAAACAGCCTTAGATTTCGAAGGAGAAGACAAAGGAAAACCGAAAGAAAGGATTTAAAAAAAACAAAACAATCGGGTCTTTGACATAGTGAAAATACACCTGAGACTGAGCGGTTCCCTAAAACTATACACAATTACAACTGAAAACCTCACCCAATTGTGCAGGACAAGGCTGGCAGTGTGTAAAAGAATGCATTGCACCCCCCACGAAAAACGCAGCCAAAATTTCATTTGATAATTTCATCACTTCATTTTGCAAAATGGTAGTCGTGGCAACTGGAATATGCGTTAAAGGTCTATACCTCGGCGCGTACACCTCAATTTCCGGCAGGTTGTTTATTTGCTCTTCTCTTCGTGTGGGCCAGTGATCAGTCTTATTGAACAAAGCTTCGCTCCACCCCTCCCCATTTCTCCCTCTCCCTTTTTCAGGTTTGGCAGGTGCCTAGATTTTTATCTTTGCACAGGACAATGAAAGAGCAGCTGATCTCCAGAAAAGCAACAATGAGAACAAAATCCTATGTGTGACTGTAGCTTAAAAAACAAGGGAGCTAACAGTGATTCACTAATCCTATTCTTACTATTAAATCATAGCTAATTATTTATAAGTCAAGAGTAAAGTCTGCAAGTCTTAGTGAATATGGTTGATTGGTATAATAGGATGGGGACCAGGAAGGATTGTTTTTTTTAGTTTTGTTTTTGCTGAAGTAAACTTCACTTCTTAAGCCTCAGTAAAATATCAGCTATTTGAACATGCTATTGTCTTAGCACATGCCTGTAGAGGTGTTTTATGTGACTCACCTCTACTGAACATACCTGAGAGAGCTTCTTGTCTTCAGTTGACTTAGAAGCAACCATAACAATAACAGGGAACAGAAAATGGATCCAGCAAGTGGTTCTGAGACTCAGATCCAACTGTGTTCTCTATTAAGAAGGTCTCACGGGATAAAACCTTACCATGCAATTACTAAAGAGAGCCATCACTGACTACGCTCTACATGGCTGTACATTTGCTGGGTAGATACGCCGGTCTGGGGTGGACACTGGGCACTCATGCCCCTCTGGTCAGCAGGAGGGTTTACAAGAGCTAGCTAGTCTCTGAGGACTGGGATAGATCAGCTTGGCTCCCCACATCCTGCGTCTCCTTCTAGCATGTCAGTTCTGACTGGATTGCAGGCATCGGTGGTGGTGTTCCATCGAACAGAGTGGGTACACTGCAGGACTCTTGAAACCTTGGATCTAAACTAGAGCATCACTGTGCTGCTGCCATTCCACTGGCAACAGAACCCAGATTCAAGGGTGGGGAGCAGATAATTATGGACATGGGGCACCACAAACTCCTATTGGCTATAGCAGATGGAGTTGGGTCTCTATATCCATCTACCACAGGAAGCTCAAGGAAGCTCGGCTCACATGCTAAACACCTTATTTTTAAGGGGGAGAGTAATGTAAAAATAAACATTATGTGTGAAAGAAGTTCCCGTACCTAATTTAGAAACAATCTGGTTTATTAAAATAGCAACATCCCACCCCAAATCCTTTTTTAGTTTTCTCATTTTTAGCATTTGTTGACTTTTCCACTCCATATAGACAAACTTCTATTTTTGTGTGCATGCACACATGTCGTGTGTGTGTGTGTGTGTGTGTGTGTGTGTGTGTGTGTGTAGGTGCCTCAAGAACTAGCCATTTTGTGTTTTTAGACAGTGTCTCTCATTGGCCTGGAGCTCACCAATTAGGCTAGGTTGGATGGCCAGCTAGCCCCAGAGAGCCACCCATGTCTACTTCCCAAGTGTCGGGATTACAAAAGTGGGCCACCACATTTTTTAATGTGGGCTCTGGGGATGAAACTCGGGTTTATGTACTTTAGGCTAGCACTTAACCAATGAGCCATTTCTCTGGCATGCCTAGAGAAACTTTCCGATTTAACTTATTTGTTTTGATGATACTGCAATCAACCACCTTAGCCTTTTGGTTATAAATATATTCCTATGGATTTCAGAGTTTTCATCACGTGGGAATATTTTCTATTATTTTAAGTTTTGCTTTTTGAGGATGTCCCTGTTATATAGCCTCGGCTGACACTGAACTCGCAACCTTCTTGCATCGCTTGCAGGCATGTACCCCATCCTTGTACACAAGTACAATTTAAGTAACCATAATTGCTGTCCACAGTGGAGTACTTGAATTTTTTCTCTATTTGAAAGGAAAGGTCGTGTCTTAGTTCTCACCTCCTCAAGAGGACCTAGCTGAATCCTGCGTATTGAAGCCAGTGTGTGAGCTCGGGATGCAGGAGAGCAAAATCCCTGAAATTCCACTTCAGAGAGGGCAGGAAACCAGGGAAGGATGGTTAAGAAGAGCTATGGATTTAGTAGTACACTGCAAATGTCCGTTGAAGGAGAGCTCCTGTATGTAGATGCCTCATTTGTAGGGGAATGGAGAATTGCAAATTAAGGGGCCTGCTTTGAGACAGTGACATTTCCTTAGCAGAAGACTGAGAAGAGACCTAGCTGAAGGCTCAAGGCTCTCCCAGGGAACAGAGTGCCCATGGTGGCCTGTGCCATCACTGCTGGCTCCTTCCCCTCATATGTCACTGGCTGGTGTCTTCTCATAGTTGGACTTCTACCTTTAAGATGGCAGACTTCACTTACAGCCAGAAGTTCTGAGAATGCGTCTTCTAACCCTTATCAATGATCTATGTCCTTCATAAGGGCATGTTCCCAGAGCTCACCTTTGAAATGAAGTGGATGATAACATAACTTGACTTGATTTTCCCCTTCCTGGCTTGGTCCCTTCCTTCCTAGTCCCATTTGCACATACTACTGTTTGTCTCCTTGGACTCATCAGAGCACATGGCCCTCATGAGGGGATGATTCTAGGCAGCTGCTCTCAGTGCAGAGTATTAAGTGAAGGAAGTTGTATAAGAGAAGGTTGGAGAGACAGGTCAACCAAGCTCCCACAAGTTGCAGCCCAGGCAGTGAAAAGTTATAACTAAATGAACCTTTCAAAAGGTTCTGCCAAGAAAGGCAATGGTTGGAGAAATGGGTGTTTCAGGGAGGGCAGTAGTAAAATCTTGCACCAAATCCAGGACCCGTTTCCATTCTCTGTGTTGGCATCTCTGCTAATTCTATCTTTTTTGATTGTGATAAAATGATCTGCCTCTTGGCTATGCCTCAAAGATGGCATAAGGGGAAAAATAAAGGATTTGCATACACTTTGGGTTCCCTGGAAAAGAGGCATCCAATAAAAAACATAATTATTATTGATAAAATAAAAATAGCAATGCAAGCCTGTAACTAGCCCCTGGGGAATTTTCACATATTAATGTGAAAAATTAAGCATTATATTAAGGACTAAAACAACTGTCTTTAGGTTTGCCTTTTGTTCCAGATATTGTTGTTCCTTTGAGTATTTGTAAAGGCTTGTGTGAGCGTGAGCCCCAGCTTGGGTCTCTCTGAGGTACAAATAAGGATGCTTTGAAAGATGGGAGTGATGGAAACATTTCAGTTGTCTCTTGTTTGCGGAGGGGTAGTTTATTTTGAAATTAAGACAACGGCAAACAGAGATAGAATCGTTGTTGGAAAATATTGGCTTATGTTCTAGATAAATATACACCCCCACATAATTCCATACTGTGTGTGTGTGTGTGTGTGTGTGAGAGAGAGAGAGAGAGAGAGAGAGAGAGAGAGAGAGAGAGAGAGAGAGAGAGAGAGCACATGCACTCAAGCTTGTTAGATAGCCTCTGATCACCAAATACTTTCCCAACTAATGTATGGAGAGCGACAGATGGACCAACAAAGGCTGAGAAGCAGTTGCCCATATCTGGCCAGCATGGTTTTGATTATATGATGGATCGTCAGCCAGCTACATGACAGAACTATTATTTTAGGCATTTGGGAGAGAATTGCCCAATATCAATGGGAAAAAAAATAGAGGCAGGAAATGAAATAGACTCAATAGAGAAGAGAGAGGGAGCAAAAGAGACCAGTGTAGAATCAGTTCCCTGGTTCTCTCGGGCTCCGAGTCCTCTCCATCATTAATGCTGCCCTTGCTTCCCTCACAGAAGTGCTGTTGGGGAGCTGTCTGTGTGGGCAAAGCCACATCAAGTTGAATTCACACAAAGCCTCACCAAGAGCAACTGCTCAACACCAGACTTACCTGCTCTGTGCTATCCAAATCGTTCATTCATTCTAAGAATATAGATCTCTTAGCTGAAATATATGTAGGCTTGGGGTGGTAGGCACATATTTCCAAAAATCCTGTTTAAGTTCCTGTTATTTAGTACGTTTGTTTGAACCTCACTGGGGATCTGTAACCTCAAAAGCAGTAGAAGCGGCCAGCACACATGAAGACGCTCAGCCTCTGAACACGTCACCACCTCAAAACCATGGCAATGTCTGCTTTCTGCTTCTTCATCAACACCATTCTGATACGGTGTTATAGATGCTTGAAAATACAAAACACTCTCTGCTTGATAAAAGATCTCCGCATTGGCTCAAACAATGTAGTGTGGCTTAAGCACTGTGAGAGTTAAAGATGTGATGAAATTGTCATTAATTTTTTAAAATTCTCATTAAATAAATTATTTCTACATCACTCTGATTTTTCTCTTCCTTTTTAGAAGGTGGTCTTACAGGCCTGGGTTACTAAGCTAGATCTTCACAGGGTTTTAGTGTCTTATCCTTTGGCCCCTTGGAAGGATTGTGAGAGGGTGATGATGAAGGCTAGTATTGAGAAGTGGTAGAGTTATGTGAAATATTGCTATCAGTTGCTACCCACATGATTTTAGATGGGGTCTCTGTCCCAGTTTCCCTGGTTTATTCACTCTGGCTCTTGTCTTCTTGGGGGGTCTTGTCTATAAAAAACTGTCAAAGTATAATATTTCCACTGTAAAAAAAACTCCTGGGATATACTAATTGCTTAGTAAGTATGTGTTGAGTGAATGAGTTCTAGAATGTAGTTGTAGTGGTTTGAACTGGTTTGGCTCCCATAGATTCATGTTTGAATGCTTGGTCCACAGGGAGTGCTGTTAGGAGGTGTGTCCTCATTGGAGTAGATGTGCCCTTGTTAGAGGAAGTGAGTCACTGTAGGGGTGGGCTCTGAGATCCTATGGATAAGTGCTCCCCAGGGCAGAAGTCAGTCTTTCCTTGTTGCCTTCAACTCAAAATGCAGAGCTCTCAGCTCCTTCTGCAACACCATGTCTGCCTGTGTGCTGCCACACTTCCTGCTATGATGATAATGGGCTGAACCTCAAAGTTGGTAAGCCAGCCCCAATTAAATGTTTCCTTTATAAGAGTTGCCTGGGTCATGGTGTCTGTTCACAGCAGTGGAAACCCTAAGATAGCAGTACAAAAGAATTCAAAGTGAGGACGTACTCATAAGCCTACTTGATGAGACGAACAGTGATGCCTCTGCCATCTTGGCCTTGTCCGATTGTTGTTCTAGTGTTGCTCACCTTCCCGCCCACCTGATGTCCTCAATGATAATACATAGTCTTGTGCATTTTCCTACTGTCTACGTAATAATTTACAAATATAACCATCAGCTTTTGAACACTGACAATGTCACTTGGACATCACTGTTATTGAAGATATTCATATTTTTGAAGCTGTAAATAATGCTGCCATAGCTACCCCTTTTAAATTAGCACCTATTCATTGTGCAGAAATAATGACTTTTATTATATTTTTGTACTTTTTCATTGTATGCTTTAATTACATCTTCCCTGTTGCCCTTTGACTTTCCTACCTGCCTTCCCCCCACTGGTACCCTTCCTCTTCCCAAATAACCCCCCCCCTTTTCATGCCGTGTGTGTGCGTGTGTGTGTGTGTGTGTTTAAAAATGTACATTATATCTCTGCTCCCACAACCCGTGGGAGAGATACCTTACCGCCTGGTCAGGTGGGCACTCCTGAGGCTGCAGAGCGGAAGAGACCACCAACACTGCCCACCCCTGCCCACATCCCTGACCCAAGAGGAAACTGTACAAGGCCTCTGGGTTCCTGTGGGGGAGGGCCCAGGAGCAGCAGGAGCCCTGCCTGAGACACCACCGAACCTGAAGGAAACAGACCGGATAAACAGTTCTCTGCACCCAAATCCCGTGGGAGGAGAGCTAAACCTTCAGAGAGGCAGACACGCCTCAAAACCAGAAGAGACTGCTCTCTGCACACATTACTGATTCCAGAGGAAAACACTGAGGCCATCTGAACCCTGGTGCACGGAGGCCCCCGAAGAGGCGCGCGAGATCTTCCTGGTTGCTGCCACTGCGAGAGCCCGTGGGCAGAACCCCTGAGCGAACTTGAGCCTCGGGACCACAGGTAAGACTAACTTATCTGCTGCAAGTGACCTGCCTGGTGAACTCAAGGCACAGGTCCACAAGAACAGCTGAAAACCTGTAGAAAGGAAAACTACAGGCCCGAAAGCAGAACACTCTGTCCCCATAACTGACTGAAAGAGAGGAAAACAGGTCTACAGCACTCCTGACACACAGGCCTATAGGACAGTTTAGCCACTGTCAGAAATAGCAGAACAAAGTAACACTAGAGATAATTTGATGGCGAGAGGCAAGCGCAGGAACCCAAGCAACAGAAACCAAGACTACATGGCACCATCGAGCCCAATTCTCCCATCAAAACAAACATGGAATATCCAAACACACCAGAAAAGCAAGATCTAGATTCAAAATCATATTTGACCATGATGCTGAGAACTTCAAGAAAGACATGATGAACTACCTTAGAGAACAAGTAGAAGCCTACAGAGAGGAATCGCAAAAAATGCCTGAAAGAATTCCAGGAAAACATAAATAAACAAGTAGAAGCCCATAGAGAGGAGACACAAAAATCCCTGAAAGAATTCCAGGAAAACACAATCAAACAGTTGAAGGAATTAAAAATGGAAATAGAAGCAATCAAGAAAGAACACATGGAAACAACCCTGGATATAGAAAAACCAAAAGAAGAGACAAGGAGCTGTAGATACAAGCTTTACCAACAGAATACAAGAGATGGAAGAGAGAATCTCAGGAGCAGAAGATTCCATAGAAATCATTGACTCAACTGTCAAAGATAATGTAAAGCGGAAAAAGCTACTGGTCCAAAACATACAGGAAATCCAGGACTCAATGAGAAGATCAAACCTAAGGATAATAGGTATAGAAGAGAGTGAAGACTCCCAGCTCAAAGGACCAGTACATATCTTCAACAAAATCATAGAAGAAAACTTCCCTAACCTAAAAAAAGAGATACCCATAGGCATACAAGAAGCCTACAGAACTCCAAATAGATTGGACCAGAAAAGAAACACCTCCCGTCACATAATAGTCAAAACACCAAACGCACAAAATAAAGAAAGAATATTAAAAGCAGTAAGGGAAAAAGGTCAAGTAACATATAAAGGCAGACCTATCAGAATCACACCAGACTTTTCACCAGAAACTATGAAGGCCAGAAGATCCTGGACAGATGTCATACAGACCCTAAGAGAACACAAATGCCAGCCCAGGCTACTGTATCCTGCAAAACTCTCAATTAACATAGATGGAGAAACCAAGATATTCCATGACAAAACCAAATTTACACAATATCTTTCTACAAATCCAGCACTACAAAGGATAATAAATGGTAAAGCCCAACATAAGGAGGCAAGCTATACCCAAGAAGAGGCAAGAAACTAATCGTCTTGGCAACAAAACAAAGAGAAGAAAAGCACACAAACATAACACATCCAAGTATGAATATAACAGGAAGCAATAATCACTATTCCTTAATATCTCTCAACATCAATGGCCTCAACTCCCCAATAAAAAGACATAGATTAACAAACTGGATACGCAACGAGGACCCTGCATTCTGCTGCCTACAGGAAACACACCTCAGAGACAAAGACAGACACTACCTCAGAGTGAAAGGCTGGAAAACAACTTTCCAGGCAAATGGTCGGAAGAAGCAAGCTGGAGTAGCCATTCTAATATCAAATAAAGTCAATTTTCAACTAAAAGTCATCAAAAAAGATAAGGAAGGACACTTTATATTTATCAAAGGAAAAATCCACCAAGATGAACTCTCAATCCTAAATATCTATGCCCCAAATACAAGGGCACCTACATACGTAAAAGAAACCTTACTAAAGCTCAAAACACATATTGCACCTCACACAATAATAGTAGGAGACTTCAACACCCCACTCTCATCAATGGACAGATCATGGAAACAGAAATTAAACAGAGACGTAGACAGACTAAGAGAAGTCATGAGCCAAATGGACTTAACGGATATTTATAGAACGTTCTACCCTAATGCAAAAGGATATACCTTCTTCTCAGCTCCTCATGGTACTTTCTCCAAAATTGACCATATAATTGGTCAAAAAACGGGCCTCAACAGGTACAGAAAGATAGAAATAATCCCATGCGTGCTATCGGACCACCACGGCCCAAAGCTGGTCTTCAATAACAATAAGGGAAGAATGCCCACATATACGTGGAAATTGAACAATGCTCTACTCAATGATAACCTGGTCAAGGAAGAAATAAAGAAAGAAATTAAAAAACTTTTTAGAATTTAATGAAAATGAAGGTACAACATACCCAAACTTATGGGACACAATGAAAGCTGTGCTAAGAGGAAAACTCATAGCGCTGAGTGCCTGCAGAAAGAAACAGGAAAGAGCATATGTCAGCAGCTTGACAGCACACCTAAAAGCTCTAGAACAAAAAGAAGCAAATACACCCAGGAGGAGTAGAAGGCAGGAAATAATCAAACTCAGAGCTGAAATCAACCAAGTAGAAACAAAAAGGACCATAGAAAGAATCAACAGAACCAAAAGTTGGTTCTTTGAGAAAATCAACAAGATAGATAAACCCTTAGCCAGATTAACGAGAGGACACAGAGAGTGTCCAAATTAACAAAATCAGAAATGAAAAGGGAGACATAACTACAGATTCAGAGGAAATTCAAAAAATCATCAGATCTTACTATAAAAGCCTATACTCAACAAACTTGAAAATCTGCAGGAAATGGACAATTTCCTAGACAGATACCAGGTACCGAAGTTAAATCAGGAACAGATAAACCAGTTAAACAACCCCATAACTCCTAAGGAAATAGAAGCAGTCATTAAAGGTCTCCCAACCAAAAAGAGCCCAGGTCCAGACGGGTTTAGTGCAGAATTCTATCAGACCTTCATAGAAGACCTCGTACCAATATTATTCAAACTATTCCACAAAATTGAAACAGATGGAGCACTACCGAACTCCTTCTATGAAGCCACAATTACTCTTATACCTAAACCACACAAAGACCCAACAAAGAAAGAGAACTTCAGACCAATATCCCTTATGAACATCGACACAAAAATACTCAACAAAAATTCTGGCAAACCAATCCAAGAGCACATCAAAACAATCATCCACCATGATCAAGTAGGCTTCATCCCAGGCATGCAGGGATGGTTTAATATACGGAAAACCATCAACGTGATCCATTATATAAACAAACTGAAAGAACAAAACCACATGATCATTTCATTAGATGCTGAGAAAGCATTTGACAAAATTCAACACCCCTTCATGATAAAAGTCCTGGAAAGAATAGGAATTCAAGGCCCATACCTAAACATAGTAAAAGCCATATACAAAAACCAGTGGCTAACATTAAACTAAATGGAGAGAAACTTGAAGCAATCCCACTAAAAATCAGGGACTAGACAAGGCTGCCCACTCTCTCCCTACTTATTCAATATAGTTCTTGAAGTTCTAGCCAGAGCAATCAGACAACAAAAGGAGGTCAAGGATACAGATCGAAAAAGAAGAAGTCAAAATATCACTATTTGCAGATGATATGATAGTATATTTAAGTGATCCCAAAAGTTCCACCAGAGAACTACTAAAGCTGATAAACAACTTCAGCAAAGTGGCTGGGTATAAAATTAACTCAAATAAATCAGTAGCCTTCCTCTACACAAAAGAGAAACAAAAAGAAAGAAATTAGGAAACGACACCTTCATAATAGACCCAAATAATATAAAGTACCTTGTGTGACTTTAACCAAGCAAGTAAAAGATTTGTACAACAAGAACTTCAAGACTCTGAAGAAAGAAATTGAAGAAGACCTCAGAAGATGGAAAGATCTCCCATGCTCATGGATTGGCAGGATTAATATAGTAAAAATGGCCATTTTTACCAAAAGCGATCTACAGATTCAATGCAATCCCCATCAAAATACCAATCCAATTCTTCAAAGAGTTAGACAGAACAATTTGCAAATTCATCTGAATAACAAAAACCCAGGATAGCTAAAACTATCCTCAACAATAAAAGGACTTCAGGGGAATCGCTATCCCTGAACTCAAGCAGTATTACAGAGCAATAGTGATAAAAACTGCATGGTATTGGTACAGAGACAGACAGATAGACCAATGGAATAGAATTGAAGACCCAGAAATGAACCCACACACCTATGGTCACTTGATTTTTGACAAAGGAGCACAAACCATCCAATGGAAAAAAGATAGCATTTTCAGCAAATGGTGCTGGTTCAACTGGAGGTCAACATGTAGAAGAATGCAGATCCATCCATGCTTATCACCCTGTACAAAGCTTAAGTCCAAGTGGATCAAGGACCTCCACATCAAACCAGACACACTCAAACTAATAGAAGAAAAACTAGGGAAGCATCTGGAACACATGGGCACTGGAAAAAAATTTCCTGAACAAAACACCAATGGCTTATGCTCTAAGATCAAGAATCATAAAATGGGATCTCAAAAAACCACAAAGCTTCTGTAAGGCAAAGGACACTGTGGTCAGGACAAAAACGGCAACCAACAGATTGGGAAAAGATCTTTACCAATCCTACAACAGATAGAGGCCTTATATCCAAAATATACAAAGAACTCAAAAAGTTAGACCAAGGGAGACAAATAACCCTATTAAAAAATGGGGTTCAGAGCTAAACAAAGAATTCACAGCTGAGGAATGCCGAATGGCTGAGAAACACCTAAAGAAATGTTCAACATCTTTAGTCATCAGGGAAATGCAAATCAAAACAACCCTGAGATTTCACCTCACACCAGTGAGAATGGCTAAGATCAAAAACTCAGGTGACAGCAAATGCTGGCGAGGATGCGGAGAAAGAGGAACACTCCTCCATTGTTGGTGGGATTGCAGACTGGTACAACCATTCTGGAAATCAGTCTGGAGGTTTCTCAGAAAATTGGACATTGAACTGCCTGAGGATCCAGCTATACCTCTCTTGGGCATATACCCAAAAGATGCCCCAACATATAAAAAAGACACGTGCTCCACTATGTTCATCGCAGCCTTATTTATAATAGCCAGAAGCTGGAAAGAACCCAGATGCCCTTCAACAGAGGAATGGATACAGAAAATGTGGTACATCTACACAATGGAATATTACTCAGCTATCAAAAACAACGACTTTATGAAATTGTAGGCAAATGGTTGAACTGGAAAATATCATCCTGAGTGAGCTAACCCAATCACAGAAAGACATACATGGTATGCACTCACTGATAAGTGGCTATTAGCCCAAATGCTTGAATTACCCTAGTTGCCTAGAACAAATGAAACTCAAGACGGATGATCAAAATGTGAAGGCTTCACTCCTTCTTTAAATGGGGAACAAGAATACCCTTGGCAGGGAAGAGAGAGGCAAAGATTAAAACAGAGACTGAAGGAACACCCATTCAGAGCCTGCCCCACATGTGGCCCATACACATAGAGCCACCCAATTAGACAAGATGGATGAAGCAAAGAAGTGCAGACCGACAGGAGCCGGATGTAGATCGATCCTGAGAGACAGCCAGAATACAGCAAATACAGAGGCGAATGCCAGCAGCAAACCCTGAACTGAGAACGGGACCCCCCCCCGTGGAGGAATCAGAGAATGAACTGAAGAGCTTGAAGGGGCTTGAGACCCCCATATGTACAACAATGCCAAGCAACCAGAGCTTCCAGGGACTAAGCCACTACCTAAAGACTATACATGGACTGACCCTGGACTCTGACCTCATAGGTAGCAAATGAATATCCTAGTAAGAGCACCAGTGGAAGGGGAAGCCCTGGGTCCCAAAGACTGAACCCCAGTGAACTAGACTGTCGGGGGAGGGCGGCAATGGGGGGAGGGGTGGGGAGGGGAACACCCATAAGGAAGGGGGGAGGAAGGATGTTGCCCGAAACCGGAAAGGGAATAACACTCAAATGTACATAAGAAATACTCAAGTTAATAAAAAAAAAAAAGGAAAAAAAAAAAAAACTTGCTAGCCATTAAAAAAAAATGTACATTATATTTATGAAGAAAATATGTAATATTTTCTTTCCGAGTCTGGCCTAACGTGCTTAGTAATCTCTAGTTCTGTGCATTTTCTTGCAGACAACATGATTCATTCCATAATATCCCACCTCGTAAATCCACCTTAATCTCTCTATCTACTCTTCTGTTGATGGACATCAAATCCCATAGCTTGACTATTATGAATAATGTTAAAAAGAATATATATAATAGAGTATCCACCAACAAATCACCCAAGGAAAGGTCTCTCAGTCTAAGTCCAGGCTGATCTGCTGGAATTCTGAGTTCAAACTTACTTGAGAGTCTTAGCCTTTCTGAACCTGTGACTTGCACGGCAGAATGTCACTTACCAAGCTGAATACTTTGACTATATTTCTCCTGTAGCTGTGGTTCTAGCTCTTTAGTGAAGTGAATTCCAAAGTCTAGCTAAGGAATAGATAGGCAAGAAACAAGAGAGAAACTAACCTTATTTCTGAGTTCTTAACTCAAGCACAATTGATTAACCTCAGACTTGAGGCAGGTCAAATTCAACCTGACTTTTGTAAGGCCTGTAAGTGAAAAAAAATCCCTATATTTATAAATGCTTGAAAAGATGCCAGAAGATGAGCAATATTTTTGATATAGTTATGTGTGGCTTAATTTCAATGTCCATAAATCACGTTTTCTTGGAATGCAGTCATGTTTTCACATTTCGTCCTTTGCTCTAAAACAGCAGAGTGGGTACTGGCAAACCAACCCCATAGAGGTCTCAAAGCCTAAAAATTTTTAGGTTGAGCTTTTCCAGAAAATGTTTCTGAACTCCTAACTAGACAGCAGGCAATCCAGCCTGAAGAATACTAAACTGTAGAAAAATCAAGTTTGCACCGATGTCACTAAATTAGCAGCTTAGCTGCAATTACCAGCGCTTCCAGTGTCTACGGGCAAGACATCGTCAACTTTCTATTGTCTTGGCCTTGACCCCAGCTTTCCTTAAACTCTGGATCTGGAAAGTCCTCAGAGCAGAGGCTTTCACTGTGAGCATGGATGGCTTTCAGTGCTGCTGATGCCAGTCCGGAGGGCACGCTTTGGCTGGGGAGGCAGCTGAGATGAAGTATGGCTCCCTTATTAACTTGTCAAAGTGTGATGCAGCTGCATCGTTTGCTCACCATTTGCTTAACTTAAATAAAGGTTGGTGGTTAGGCTTCTGTTGCATTGTGCTCTCCTGCTAATTATCAGTGTATTTGTTTTAGAGACAATTAGCCACCTGGTTCATTCTCCCATTGAAGTCAGGTCATCATGAGTTACATCTGCTTTCAGGCCTCCTCAAGTCCAAGACATAATAAAAAGATGATGGCTATGATTATAAAAAGCGTGTGGGGCTAGGCATCAATGGTACCGAATATTGAATTCCCAAGGAGGATTGAGTTACATCATTGTACTCACAGAAGCTCCTCTCTGCCAGTCACAAAAGAAGAATGTGCACTGAGGACTCTTGTGGAGAGCTCCAAGCCCTTTCGCAAGTGGGAAGAGTGTTTGCAAAGGTAAGACGCTAATAACTGCAAAGACAGACTCCTCCCAGGACGCTGTGCTGATACAACAACCACAAAAAAGTAGTGACATCTAAGCACGACTCAGTGCTTGCGGAATTTGCATAAAACCAAAGTTGTTCAGACCTGTGGGTGTTGCCTTTTTAAAAAACGTGCCCGGTAATGTGACATAATATTATGCACTATACACATTTGCTTTTATAATCCCATATGCTCTGGCAAACTTAGCATTTTGGAGTGAAGGCTTTGCTCTGCTAGGTCCTCACTGAATCATATTGATGATGGAGCTCTCCTCTGCTGCTTTCAGAATGTGAGGAGGAACTGAGGGCCTAAGACAGTAACACAGCTCTGTCAGGTGGCTGCTGTAGTCTGAGGGTGTGCCCTGAGGACAGTCAGATCCCTATGGTTTAGTGTAGTTAATCGCGTATGTATCTTTGCTGTGGAGAACCTGCGTATTAGTTACTTTTCTATTACTGTAATAAAACACTAAACTTTCAGAAGAAAGGGGTTATTTGGGGCTTCCAGTTCCAGAGGAGCAGGAGACCACCACCATCATAATGGGGAGCAGGAAAGAGGTAGGCATCATGCAAGAGCAGTGGCTGAGAGTTCTCAATCCGACCCACAAACAGTAAGAAGAGAACACACTGAAAAATGGTGTGGGCTTTTGAAACCTTAAGCCCCAGCAGTGACACACATCCTCCAACAAGGCCAACCCTCCTAATTCTTTCCCAAACAGCCACCAATGGGGCACCAAGTATTTAATTGCCAGAGACTTATGGGGTCATCTTATTCAAATTAGCACAGCTCAGACCTGGGTTCATCCAGTGTGAGAGTGTTAAGATAGTGAACTTTAGACATATTATTAGTCAAGTGGAGACTTAGTAGGCTTGGGTGTTGGACACCATTCTTTGCAAGTTGTAGTAATAGGTTGTAGTAATAGGTTGTAGTAATAGGTTGTAGTAATAGGTTGACCTACTTTGCTTTCTGTTGTTACGGGATAGACTATGGCCAAAAGGAACTTGGGAAGGAAAGCATTTAAGTCTTACAGTTTATAGTCCCTGCAGGTAAGTCAGAGCAGGTAGCCATGGCAGGAATCTGGAGACAGGAGCTGAATCAGAGACCTTGGAACACTGCTTACTGGCTCGCTCTACAAAGCTTGCTCAGCTTTTTCCTACAACCAGGATCATTTGCACAGGGATGGGACCACCCACGGTGGGCTGGACCTTTCCACACAACTGCTATTAATAAAAAAATTGCCCTATGGACTTGTCTACAATCTGATGGAGGTATGTTTCTCAACTAAATTCCCCTCTTACCTAAAGAACATAGCTTGTGTCAAGTTGACAAAACTAACCTGCATACAGGTCAATGTAGCATAGCCCACAAAACCTTTCGCTCTGTGCCCTGCAGTAGAACATAGCCGTGAGTATACAGTTAACAAGCAAAACTAGCAAGGGGCTCATGCATCCAAAGAAGTTTTGCTTTCCATAAAACCAGTGACATCTTCTGCACTGTCGGGTCCCCTCTCTCTGCTGGTCTGTGTACTGCACAGGGATCTATGGGGCTCTGGCCCAGCCAGAGAACACAAAGTTGCACCTCTCCAAGGGTGAGCCACAGCGTGGTGGGTTGCTTGGCCTCCTCCACGGCAGTTGCTGTCCCAGAGTCAGTGGCAGGCAGCTGGATGTAGCAGGTGCTAGAGTCAAGGTCTGGGCCGCTGAGCAGGAAGTGGCTGCAGTAGGTAGACTTGAGCAGCTTCCAGTGATAAAAGCTTTGGGAGAGACTACTCGTCTCCTCAGGCACTCTCAGACTGTCTTTGGTGAAATAACTCACGCACTTTATTCCTTGTGGATAGGATCTTATATACATTTCGGGCTGGGTTGAAGTCTAAAGGCAGATGCTTTCTATTGGCTTGGTTTGAGATGTTAGGGATGCTTCATCTGCACATGGAGTGGCTTTGGGTGTTGCCCCTTCATGACTGATTGTCACAGTCCTCTCCAGGGTGTGTCATGATCACCTGTTCCAGGACAGGAACCTGGTCAAGAATAGATTTAAATGCCTATTGTTTTCAATTATGAGAATTGCTAGGGTTCCTGAATCCTGACCTTACTAGGTTTTCTGTCTGGTGGCCCAGTCCACATCTCCACAGAGTCCTCTCAGGGTTGTAGAGGCCCCTCTCCATAGGGACATCTCTTTCCCTGTACAGCAAGCCTTGAATCTGGAAGACAGTAGAAGCGAGAGCTGGCATTGAAAGGCAATGGTTCCAGTCCACCAGCTCATTGTCTCTCAGAGTTTGAACTTGCTTTAGTTTATTTTTTACTGGAGGTCTGGTGTCTGAAATGAATGGCCCCACTTTTAAATTTGTGAAAATGGATACCTTGTGGAGCCATAGGCTATAATTTGAAATGGTGAGAAATAATTTAGTGAATTGAACCAAGAAGTAACCCTCACACTTTTTGATCACTTGCCTGAACTCCGTTAGTCTGCAGATAAGTTGTGTAGTGCAAAAGGGGTGCAAGTGGGCTTGGCTGGGTGGGATTACCCTCATTTGGTAATGTGGCAGAAACTAATTCTGCCTGATTGTGTGCCCTGTTGGTGGCTTGTGAGTCTTTACTATTTGAAAATGTTTCCCAGTTATACAGTAGAGTTCACACAGAAATAGTGTGGACACATGGAAACCAGGAAGGCTTCTGTTCCCACAGACTCATGGTGTGGCACTAAAGAAGGCAGGATTCTTGGGTCACAGCTATGTACAGATGTCTCTGCTGTCTAGGTCTATTTTTATTTTGTGTTTTTCTGTAGACATTCACAAGGCTGTTGTAACCTTTGTCCTGCTTAGCAATTATGAGGTACTTCAGTTGGCCCATCTCATTATATTGTTAAAACCTGGATTTAAAGAATGATATTACTTTGTTCTGTTATGCAACACTGGGGGAAGGGAGTAAAGCATTAAAAATGCAATTTTTGGCAGAGAACAATCACCATGACACACTAAAACTCACTGATATTTTTCTTCTTTATAAAGGGCTTTGAGTAACAGCTACAGACCCTATGGTTTTTAAATGACGAGGAATGGGTTCTGATAAAAGTTGATTATAGACTAGATCTATGCTATTTATTTAAAGTTGAGAAAGTGTACACTTTGAAAAGTGTGTTTACATAATCACATATGGGGAGCCTTGGGAATTTAAACCTATTAAAAACAGCTAAGGAAAGACCAAAAGCATGCCATTCACACAGGCTTCATAATGCATTGCAAAGCCGAACAGTGGCTTTGTCTCAAGTCTTGCCCTTGAGGTTCGTGAACTTGGAGACAGTTGATTCTCAGATTGCTGAATGGGCAGAGTTTGGAATTTGAGGTCTGTGTTAGGATTTCTTTCTGGCTAAATGCTGTTAGAACCCTTATTTTTCAAGACTATTATCTTATACCGTACTTGCCTCATGTCCTTGGGACATAAATGATTGCTCTCATTGGTCGTGGTTAGGGAGAGTCATTTAGAAATGAACTCCTTGGGTGCACTGTGTTAATCAAAATCGGAATGTAGTAAACTTTACAGGAGACTGGGCAATAGCTTTGGGATGATATTTGTGTTTGTTTATTAAGAAGTAAGGGAGAGAACATCTAATAACTCCAAAGTTGTTTAGATTATATGTACATGGTTTGGGAAGCCAGAGCAAAAGCTGTTTTTTTTTTTTTTAATGTTTCATTAAAAAAGAAAGCAGAAAGAATTTTCTTTCCATGGTAGAGGATGTCGCCAAATTCACAATTTATGGAGGAGGGCAAAACAAGATGGCATCTGAAAGGTATTCCCATGATCTCTCTCCACAGTCTGAACCACTTTCCTATGGGAAGAAAATCAGGTGAGATTGTACTGTTTTGATTTTCGTGTAACAGACCTAAAAGATTAACTGAAGAAGACAGGAAGTTCCTCTATCCTCCTCCCTCACTCCCTGAAGCATTGCTCTGCTGAAAGGCACCATTCTTTTGGGTGAAGGAGAGAAAGTTCAGTCCTTCATCTTGAAACCCATTACTAGATCTTCCACAAAACCCAGGGCAGTGTGTATCTCCATGACCCCTATTGGCAGATGGGTATCTATGGACCCAACTGCTAGAATTGATGAACAAATTACCTCTGTCACTTTCAACCACAGACAGCAGGGGGATGAGAAGGATGGAATTGCAGAACATGGGGTGGGATAGGACAATGCTAACCAATGGTACAGGGTTTTGTGTCGAGGCCCAGACTGTCTCCAGACCAATTCTGTCATTAGGAAGAGACCACATCACTAGTAGAACTGACATGCTCTTTAGCTATATTAGTTCCAGCCATGGAGTGTCACCCTCTGCGGCGATGAGACTCGGGTGTAACCCATGTCAGTGTCAGCCTTGAGGGTGAAGAAATTGTTCCTAAACCTTGGGCAGCATAGCTAGCATCAAACCAATGATGGTGCATGGACTTTTGAAGAGCTCTGAGATGAAGCAGAGGATTGTGTCCAATAGGACAGATTTGTGTTTCTACCTGTATCGCTGATGGGATGTGGGTTTCTGAGTGCCACTGAAGTTGGTGCAGATCTTTGAAGCTATGATACTCTTCGGATTAGCATCAATCCACATGGCCAGGGATCTTTTTAACCAATGCTGCTCCTGTCTCAAATGCTGTTCGGAAGTGCTGTGTGAAGACCAAATCTACTGTAGGTGGCATCATTCCCTAGGTTTAGGTCCTAGACTGAATAAGAGCTGGACATGTGAGCTGAAGAATAAGCCTACGGTCTTTCCTCTCTGCTCTTGACTGTGGATCACTAACTGATTGAAGATCCTTCCATGCAACAATAGACTGTAACCTGAAATTGTAAGCTGAATAAACCTTTTCTCCCCTAAATTGCTTTTGACAGGGTATTTTATAACAGCAAAAGAAGTGAAAGTAGGACACATTCTCATACTAGGTGCAGTTCAATGCAATCTTTATCAAAAAGGAGAAAAAGATTTAAGTTATATAAACACACACACACACACACACACACACACTTAAACACGAAGCCATTGAATTATTTTTTCCTTGAACAAAAATAGAAGAGGAAAAACAAAAGAGGATTATCTGATTTCAAAATATACTAAGCTATACTAACAAAAGTAGCATATTAAGGGATGGGAAGATGGCTCAGCTTTTGCAGAGGACCCAAATTTAGTTCACAGAATTCACAGAATTCATATGGTAGTTCACAACTATCTATAACTCTAGTTCCAGGGGATTATAAATGAAAGGGGATGTATTAGAATGGTTTACAGGCTGTGGTCCAACTGACCCAACAATGGCTGCCTATGAATGGAAGGTTCAAGAGTCCAGTAGTTGTTCAGTCCCTGAGGTTGGATGTCTCAGCTGGTTTGTGTGCAAAAATCCTGAAGAAGTGGGCTTTAATGACAGGGAAGGAAGACTTGCTAGTGAGGTGAGAGCAGGGAGGCAAAGAGCAGATACTTCCTTCTTCCATGTCCTTCTTGTATAGCCTTCCAGCAGAAGGCGTGGCCATCTCAAAGATCTGAAGTAGAGGTGTGCCTCCTCACCTCAAAGGTCCAGATTAGAAGTAGACCTTCCCATTTCAAATTAAGGAAAACTCCCTCACAGGTCTTCCCCAGTTTGGGGTTTTAGTTAATTCCAGATGCAGTTAAGTTAGCAACCAAGAATGGACACCAGACATTGTACATAAATGTGCTTGTACAATACTATGCACATATGTAACAAGAAAACAAGTCCTCAACCTCACTAGTTACAAGTTAGCTAGTTGCAAGTAGTTAGTCACTACATACAAAATATGCTTGAGCCTTTAATATAAGACATGCGACTATGAAACCAGAAGAAAATTCGAAGATCTCAGTAGAAACCAGGAGAAGATCTACTTCTTTTTTTTTTCCGGAGCTGGGGACCGAACCCAGGGCCTTGCGCTTGCTAGGCAAGTGCTCTACCACTGAGCTAAATCCCCAACCCCCGAAGATCTACTTCTAATCTGGATTTTTTAGGTGGGGAGACCCACCCCTAATTCAGATTGTTGAGGTGGTGACACCTTCTGCTGAGACAATAATCAGTGAGGAGATACCCTACAAAATGGGAGAAAATACATGCAAAGTGTAGGGATTAATATCCACAATATGAAAAGAGGTCTAAAAACTCAATAGCAACCAAAACCAAACAGCCCAGTTAAAAATGGGTGGTGATACATCTAACATAGGGTATTTTGTCAGGATATTTTATAAAAGAAATAGACATTTCTTAAGATACCCAATAGGCCAAGGTATGCATTAAAAAAATCATCTGTACAATCAGGGAAATACAAATCAAAGCCATAGTAGACATCACATACCCAGTAAAAGTGGCTAATGTCAAAAGCAAAACAAGACAAAACAGGTGGTGACGATTAGCACTGTGGTAATGTGAGGAAAGGTAATCCTTGCACACTATTGGAAGGACTGCAAATTGTCACAGCCATTGTTGGGTGTAGTTTTGTCTATACTGCTTTGTGCTCCCAGCTGGACATGTGCACGCACCCACCCAGGAGCTATCTGGGGTCTGCAGATGAGATACACACACACACACACACACACACACACACACACACACACACACACACTAGCTATTTTTATACGCTTTTTAGCTCAAAGGCTGGGACTTCTAAGCCTCCCAGGTAATGTGCCCTTACCTTCACTCCCAGCTCAACACCTCTAAATCTGCTCTCAGCTCAGTTGTTCACATTCTTTCTGTGAAGCCCCAGACACTTTCACACTGCTTTCCCTTTCTGCCTACATTTTGGAAGATCTCCCATGTAGCTCCCAGTCTGTTCTGTCTCCTACAAGTCTCTCCATTTTCTTCCTCTCTCCTAGCCTGTGGGAATCTGGAAGTCCCACCTCTTTTCTTTTCACCCAACCATTGGCTACTGGCATCTTTATTGATAAATCAAAAAACAATTGGCTGTGAGGACCTTCAGCATCAGTAAATGGATTCCAGATCTAAGCATTAGAGCCACTCCCCTACAAGCCATTTTGAAGAGGTTCCTCAAAAAACAAAAAAACAACAACAACAAAAAAAAAATAGAAGTAATATAATCCAGAAATCTGTAATGTATTCCAAGGCAGCAAAATTAGTATGTTGCAGAGACATCTACACTTTATATGGTTCATTGCAAGACCACTTACAACAACCAAGACATTGAAACAACTGCAGTGTTCATCAACCTATATGAGAAGATTACGTATGATACATTATGTTATATGCAGTAGGACACTATTTCATAAAAGGAATGAAGTCCTCTCACTTAAAGAAATATGGTTGGAGCTGGAGATAATTATGACAAATGGAATGAGTGAGACAACAAAAGAAATGTTTACCTTGTAGACACTGAGAGTAGACTGGGTGTTATAGGCATCTGGACTCCGAAGGGGGAAGCTGCTTGTTACTGGAGACAGGAAGGTGAGATGCATTAGACTGTGCAGAACAATGGGGTCCTGTGCAATCAAACAGCAAGGGGAAAGGGCTTTAGAAAGATTTAACCATAAAGAACTGGTGAGGAGAGATACGTTTGGAGGTATAAGTGTATTTATGTGCGTGCACACAGGTGTGGGGATATACATGCCCATGTGCATATGGAAGACAGAGGAGAACCTCGCGTGTCTTCCTCTCATTCTTCCCCCCTAGTCCCTTGATACAGGGTCTCTCATTGAATATGGAGCTGGGCTATAGCTAGTAAACCACAACAATGTACCTCTCTCCTTCACAGTTCTGGGGTTTTAGGTGTGTGTGTGTGTGTGTGTGTGTGTGTGTGTGTGTGTGTTCCTAATCAACTTGATCAACTTGTTGTGTGACTGCTGGGGACTTGAACACAGGCATTCATGCTTATGCAGTAAGCACTGTTACCCACTGATCCCTCTCATCACCCTCAGGAGAAATATCTTTAATCTGATTTAAACATTATACATTATATTCACAGATCAAACATTAAATAGTACATTATTAATATATCTAACAACTTTTAATTTTAATATGTCAATAAAAGCAGATGGCTCCAATTTTAGAAACTCAGAATATTATGGTAAATGTATTTCCCTTTGCTTTCTGAGGCATTTACACAAAGCCTGATATTCATTTAAATTTCTGTCCTATAGCCTTCTTTCTTGTGCATGCTATCAGTTTTTAATTCTAGCCACATTCCCATAATGCACTTCCTTCCTCTGCCTTACAGACTTTACGAATATTACAAATAATGTAGCTGATACAGACAATTACCATCTAAAATCTATGCCGCGAGCCTAAGTAGACAAAGGAAAACTCAAGGGAAGTCACGTCCTGTTGTAGCTCTGCCTCTTGGCCTGCTTTTTTAAAAAATCTGGAATCTTCTGATATGATGTCGATCTATGAAAATACACTGGCTCATCAGGTAAGAATAATGTAGAACTAATCAAGTAGCACGCAGAACGATCTGATTTTCCTTCTTGCTTCAGGTCCTTGGCTTTTATAACTAAGCACAGGTTAAGAGAACATCATTTTAGTCCTCTGAAAATTCCCTGGAAGTTTTCACAAAGAAGCAGTTGCTGTCTACCTCTTCTGGGCTCTGGAAACTCAGGACCTCCTCTACCGTCAGCCTGAGTCCAGAGGTTGCCCACATCTGGAAGAGGCAGGTTCACAGAGTTTCGAGTCTGTGCATGATTTAAGCAAAGGAGAGGACAAGGTGGTTGATGGCAGTTGGATCACAGAAGCTTGGGCAGAAGTCAACCAATGAAAATGAATAATGGCCTCAGAGAGCCAAAGTCCAGCCCATTTTAAGTGAGGCTCCAGAGAGTGGAGCCCAGCCTCATTTCCATACAGAACTCAAAAACCATAAAGATACAAAACCAACCCACTGCCCAATACTTGCTCCTAATAACCAGACTCTATGAGAGTCTCTGCTGTTGAGAGTGTCACTCTCTTTGTCCCGCTTCTTTTTCCATGTGTGTGTGTGTGTGTGTTTCATATCAATATATATGTATGAACCCATAAGCACGCATATAGAGGGGTTTGCATTTAAAGGCCTAAAGCTGAGGTCAGAATCATTCTTGATTTCTTTCAACCTGTTAACTAAGGCAGGGTGTCTGGAATCTACACCTCAATGGCATGGCTAGAATCAGTAGTCCGTTTGCTCTAGGGACTTGCTGTCTCTGCTTTCTGAGGCTGAATTACAGATGGGCTGCCATGCCTACCCAGCACTCACTGGGTTCTGGGGATTCCAACTCCAGTCTTTATGATCAAATGCAAGTGCTTTAACGACTGACCCATGTGCCCAGTCCCTCTTCAACTTCCATTATGTGAGAGGTGATGATAGTGTTTTTTAAAATGTGTCTTTCATGTTTTGTGTTTTACTTGGCATTGAACTCAACTATTTTAGCCCTTTATTACATCAGCTCTTCCGATGAAGTTCACCTCTTGGTCAGATATGATTGATGGCCGTGGCTTCTTCCTGTGAAACCCTCACAGTGACAGCCCAGAAGGCAGAGGTAGACAGCTGGAAGGGGTCCTCAGGGTGTGGAGGCGTCACATGTGGAGGCCAGGCAGCTAACTTTTGAGCATCAAATGTTAGGAGAGTGGTTTTACTTCCTGGAGCCTTTGGCTGTCTTCACAATAGTGATAATAAAGTTATGGAAAGAGCAGTGGGTTACAGCATGCAGAACCTTTAGCACAGCAAGCATGGGGCAAGTGCTGAGTGAATTTCAGCTCCTATCACGATCACTGTCAGGAAAAATCTGGGAGCTTTTCTGGACTTGGCTGTCCTGTCCTAAGAGAATTTGCACTCCTTTCCACAACAAGTAGGCAGTGTTGTAGGACAATGTGTCTGAGAGGTATTCTAGTTTGCTTTCTATTGCTGTGATAAACACCATGATGAAAAGCAACTTGGAGAAGGGAAGGGTTTATTTCAGCTTACAAATCCCTGGTCATGATCCATCTCTGAGCAGGTGAACTCAGAGCAGGAACTCAAGGCAGGAACTAATGCAGAGGCCATGGAGGGATGCTGCTTACTGGCTTGATCCCCATGGCTTGCTCAGTCTGCTTTATTATATAACCCAGGAAGGACATACTGCCCAGGGGTGTCACTGCTTACAGGGGACTGGGACCTTCCATATCAATCATTAATTAGAAAATGCTCTATAGACTTGCCTACAGGCCAATCTGATAGAGGCATTTGTTTTCTATCGAGGCTTTCTCTTTTCAGATAACTAATGCTAGCTTGAGACAAGTTTACAAAAGAAAATAGTAACAACAACAAAACAACTAATCACCAGAAGTAAAAAGCTACAAAACAATCCAGAGTAACTAATATGATTTTATTTTAAAAGCATGGTGCTGAATGACATGGAGAAACTTAATTTCAAAATGAGACTTACACTTCATCTTGTGCTGGTTTCTAAAGGCATCTTTGCGGAACATTGTGGAATGAGGAAACACCTCATTTGACAACAGGGTTTTGATCAGGTTATGACGAATGGGCAGAAGAGATTGCCCTAGCTCAGACCAAGAATGGGTACACTTAGAGAGGGGGCCCAGGACACTTGGCTAAAAGAACTATCTGTCTTACACCAGGGAGTGTAGGTGTTCTGGAAATATATGGAAATGAAGTAGAACGGAGGTGCGGTGGGGACCTGCTGGAGACCTGCAGGATGAAACAAGATAATGGAGCGTCAACACCTAGTGTGTAAGGCAATCCCAACCTGGGCAATGAGGACAATTCAGTCAGCAGAATTGTCATGGAAAGTTGATTTGGGACAGAATGTGACAGCGACTTTCACAAGCTCTTTTTTCTTCAAGGATGGTAATCACTGGATGCAGATAGGGAAGCCACTTAGACTGGCTGGTAGAGCTTACTGTGTGACATCAAGTGACTTCTGTCTGAACCCCTGGCTCCGTAGCTTTCCACCTGTGAAGGGGCTCTGCAAAAGACCCTGTGAGTAAATTTTCTCACCTGTACAATGGGGCTTTAAAAAATCCACTTGGTAGAGTTGAGGTGAAAATTGTGGTTTGAGTGCCAAGACCCATCTGGAGTGCTTGGCCCGTCCTGAGGATTTGATAAGGAGAGTTTTTATTATTATCATGTGCTGGGCATGGTGCCAACATGTCTGAGGTGGCATTGAGACAAGAAGCCATTGGACATGGGTCTTGTGTTTAAATGTGATGTGGCAGCCTCTTTGCTTTGATTTTGTTCCCTGTGGCCTCAGGTCACTGCTGCTGGCCACACAACAGTGGAAAGAAACAGTCTCTGAAGCTGTTTCAGATGGCTTTTCTGGATGTGACCTGGGTGACAGGAACTCCTCTGCGATGTAGTTCTTCCAGAAGGAAAACGTCAGAAACTGCTTTTTTGTTTTGCTAATTCCAAACAATGCTGGAAAACAAACAAAATTATAATTTCAAAGTCAAATGCTTATTGATGTTTTCTTGTTTATAAAAATTTTATGTATTTATATTTTAGGCTCTTCAAAATAAATGGGTAGCTAGGCTAGATTTAAAAAAAAAACTAACTCTAAATGCCTTATATAATAACTTACTTTTCAAGACTAAACTTTTCGGAACAGAGACTGGTTTAATTGTAACAAGAATAGGAGCCTAGAGATCTGAGGAGATGGCTCAGCAGTTAGGAGGGTGCTCTGCCGAGTCCAGTTCCCAGCATTCACTCTGCTGTCCTACAGCTGCCTCTCAGTCTACATTCAGGGGATCGGATGTTTCTCCTTGCCTCCAGGGGCACATGCACTAGCATGCATACATACATACGCATACACACCTAATAAAAATAAAATACAATCTTTTAAAAAAGGAGTGGGGGGGCCTGGAGATATAAATCTATATGTTCTTCTGATGAAAGGTATCAGCTTGCAGCAATTCCACATTCCACTGGGCTCCTTCCGGACCTAGCAACATTGTTACCTGCCACCATTACCTGCCACCACCAGGTGCACGTAATATATAAAAGAACTTTTCTCCACCCCAGTTACCACTTCCCTCTCTGTTCCCACATGTCCCCAGCCGGTCTCTCTGCTCCCCTCCCACGTCCTTCTTTCTGTCCTTTACTGTCTTCCCTTCTCTGCTCCCATCTGTCTGCCTCTACCCCTTCTCCATGCCTTCCCCCAAATAAACCTCTTTTAAACCAGATCCGTTGCATGTGCCTTCCAGTTTCCCCCTTGTTGCCGTTATATTCCTTAACATCGGTGTTGGGACTCAGATTGCTGGATAAGAGTCTAGCATTCGCACCATTATACCATGAAACCACAGTAGGACCTCAGGACCATGAAGCTTAGACTAGAATCCTGTTTCCAGTTCTAAAAGGTCCTTTTTCTCTTCACTAGGTGCATGTGTATGGTAAAGGAGAAAATGTCCCACTAAACGAGTCCATATTGTGTTAGGACAGAGCCAATGACCAGTGTGTTTCCATGATGAGGCCTGTGGTCTGCAGCCATCCAATCCAGTCGTGTTCATTCAAGGCGTAGTACGGCATCAGAACACTCTTTAGTGACTTCAGACAGAGCACAGTACTTTACATCTGCGCATGGTGCCACCATCTAGAACATAGATAGGGTGAGCAAGAATGAGTTATAACAACTCTCTCCTCCTCGGCTCACTGAGATGCCAAATCCCATTGTCTTCTTCCACAGCATTCCTTAAACCTTCGACTGCTCTATTCCTTCCCACTCAGTCCCAGAGAGTCAAACCATCATCTTGTTGAAATATCTCAACAACTCTTACAAGTCCTTGTCTTCTTTTGCCCCCTGCCCCCTTGCTCAATTTCACACATCTGGGCCTTTGTACCTGCTATTTGCTCTGCCTTGGACGTCTTGTCCTTATCTTCTTAACTGGTTAATGACTACTTGTTCCTTAGACTTTCATTTACATATTATTTTCAAGTGATCTTCTCTGACCACCCAATCCCTTCCTCCCCCCAATTTGGTAGTGTCTACTCTGCACTGTAATAGTCTGTTAGCACTTGTAGAATTTCCTGTGCCTTCTGTTGTGTGTTCTTCTTTTTATAAATCTAATTAAGAGCAGGGTTAGAAAGAAACACAAGTAGAAACACGATGCTGGGTTCGAGACCCACTTGTGGTTTTATCAAATAAGACTTTAAAGAAAGAGGTATCTTCTTGTCAGAAAATTATATCCCATATAAGAAATCCTTCTTTAGTTTTTGTTCTACGTTTTTCATAATACACATATTTATTTATTTATTGGACATTTTATATATTTACATTTCAATGTTATCCCCTTTCCTCTTCTCCCATCCTCCCTCCCCCTGCTTCTATGAAGATATTCCCACTCCCACCTACATACTCCTTTCTCAACACCCTGGCATTCCCCTTCACTGGGGAAATGAGCCTTCACAGGACCAAGGGCTTTTCCTCCTATTGATGCCAGACAGGGCCATCCTCTGCTACATATGCAGCTGAGCCATGCGTCCCTCCATGTGTACTCTTTGGTTGGTGGTTTAGTCCCCAGGATCTCTCTCTGTGTGGGCTGGGGTCCGGTTGGTTGATATTGCTGTTCTTCCTATGTAGGCACTCAGGAAAAGAAAAGATGTAGATGAAATCATTTGTGTGTGTGTGTGTGTGTGTGTGTGTGTGTGTGTGTGTGTGTGAGAGAGAGAGAGAGAGAGAGAGAGAGAGAGAGAGAGAGACTAATGGGCTGGAATATATAAGAGAAAATATCCCTCTATGCTCAACTCCATGTAATGGGTATGTGACTCCACCTAACACCAACAATGACAGTGTTTGTTTAGAGATAAAAGAGCATGGCAGAGGAGCATCTCATCTTTCGCTTGCTTGACTGTTTCTCTGGCCACTGAGTTAGTTTGTCTTGCTGCTGCTGCTTGCATTGCTTGGTGTCAGGACCAACACGTTCAAGATTTCATCTTGTACTAGGAACCAGTGGCTCCCCAGGAACCACTTCTAGGGCCAGATTGGGACCACTGAGGCACTCAGAGTAATAGACTGTTCACCTAGCAGTGGTAACTTTCCTTATCCCGACCAGTAAGAAACAGCCAGGGATTGTCGTTCCTGCCCTATTTGCAATAGTCAGGAAGTGGAAATAAACTAAACGTCCTTCAATGGGGATAATGAAAATATTGTTCATATACATAATATTACTTAGCCATATAGAAAAATGAAATCATGAAGTTCACAGGTAACAGTGTCAACCTAGAAACAAAGCTTGTTTTGAGTGACATAATGCAGAATTGAAAGATAGATGCCACGTGTTCTGTCCCATCCTCACTCCCCATCTCCGAATCTGCATGCGTGACTGTGCAACATGGAGTAACACACAAAGCAGGAATCTGAAAAGGTCGTTGATGGGGAGAGAGGATAGGGAGGGGAATAACCGGACTTGGGTGCTATGACCTGGGAAGTTGAATAAAGGAGAGGGAGCTCCAATGGGGAAGGTGGGAAGGACATGTATAAAGGAGGGAAGAGAGACAAATAACACCAAGGTTGTTGAATAAGGCCTCAAGGAATTATATTTTTACACACAGACACACAGACACACACACAGACACACACACAGACACACACACACACACACACACACACACACACACACACACACACACACCTTAAAAGGAATCATGCTACTTCAACAGTGTTCCTCACAAGAACCATAGACTAGCAAAGTCCCTAGTATCAATCATAATTAACCTCCCTTTAAATGATTGGTCACAGTAATCCCAAAACAATATAGGCTGTTGATGTAACCCCTGGTTGCCTTTCTGGGGTCTGTTACTATAGATGCAGTATTGTGAAATTAGATTCAGATGACTAGAACTGGATCTGACCCAAAAGCCTCTTATGTGTGGTCTAGCATCTATGGTTCTAGAAAATACTATAGGAACAGCCCGGGAGGGTAGCAAGGAAACACTCCTACCCAGCTGCAACATCTATGAACCACAGCAGTGACCAGAATGGCAAAATGTGAATGAAGGTGTAAAAAGTAACACTCACATGTTCACAGCAACCAATAGCATTCTAATTGGACTTAAGGCTCACTCAACGGAGGAAAATGATGCTGGTACTGGTGCCAGCTGCCAGGGGCTTTTGAGGTCATGGATATTAGACAACAATCTACTACCTTTGCTTTGCAAGACTAGTATGATTCCTTACTACATCCTACATCATATCCTTATATCCATGGTTTAGGGCAGCCACTATCATCCTTGAAAGAAACCTCTATAGTAAATGGAGACCCTCACAAGAAACCGTAGCACATCCAACTGCAGAGTTTTGGAGCCTAGCACCAGTGGATAAACCTATATAGGACAACTCCCAAGGCTTCAGCATCCTTTAACTATGTCTTCATTTGTTTACTTTTTAGAGTCCTATGTCTTCATTTGTTTACTTTTTAGAGTCCTTGGCTTACTTTTCTCTTCGGTTCAGAGCATTATTTCCAGGATTCTGTTTACCATAGTGTGTGTGTGTGTGTGTGTGTGTGTGTGTGTGTGTGTGTGTGTGTGTGTGTGTTTGTGAATATTTGAGGGCTTTTGGGATTGTGAAAGTTTTTCTTTCTCCTTCAACTATGGCAGAGAATTCTGTTGGGTACAGTAGTCTAGGTAGGCAGATGTGTTCTCTTAGAAGTTGTGTTCTGCTGCTCCAGGGTCCTCTGGCTTTCAGAATTTTCACTGAGAAATCAAATGTTATTCTGATATTTTTTTAATGTGACTTTTGGTTTTATATTTTTCCTCGTTTGTTTGTTTTGTTTTTCCCTTTTGCAGGTTTAAATACTTTTCTTTGTTCTGTATAGAGTTTTGACTATGATACATTGTCTGTATTTCCTTTGTGGTCTTCTCTGGCTGGGGCTCTGCATACTTCTTGTATCTGTATGAGGACGTCTTTCCCTATTTTGGGTCCTTTTTTCTATAGGATGTTAGACATCTGGTACAGAGGAAGGTGAGCTTCCACCTGTCCCCCGAGATCCACCATGCAGCCCACATAATTTGCCTGCCTTCCTGAAGAGGCCTGTGGGGCCCCAGGAACATCCAGGTTAGACCCCCTCCACCCATAACCCCCTGTCCACCAGGTTCTTTTGGGACACAGCCAACATCAATGAGCTATGTTCTGTCTGCTGTGCTCTGTACTCAGACCCACAGCTTTACCTGCCTCCCTTACAGTGGGGGCACAGAAACACTCAGATCCACCCTAGGTGAACAAGTAAATAGTCCTATGGCCCCTAAGGAAATAGAAACAGTCATTAAAAGTCTCGCAGCAGCAACAACAACAATAAAAAACCTAGGGACCAGATGGTTTTATCACAGAGTTCTACTAGACATTTATTTATTTATTTATGTATTTATTTACTTATTTTCAAACTTCAGATTTTATTCCCTCCCGGTCCACCCTCCAACTGTTCACTCCTGGAACTATTCCACAAATTAGAAACAGGAGGAGCATTGTCAGACTCATTTTATGAGACCAGAGTTACCCTGATGCCTAAACTACACCAACACTCAACAAACAGGGAACTTTGGACCAATCTCCATTATGAACATGCAGAAATACTCAATAAAAAGTTCACAGACTGAATTCAAGAACACATCAAAAACATTATCGACTGTGATCAAGTAGGCTTTATCCCAGGGATGCAGGGATGGTTCAATATATGAAAATCTATCAACATAATACACCATATAAATACCTGGAAGAAAAAATAATCACATGAACATGTCATTAGTTGCTGAAAAAAGCCTTTGACAATCAAATTCCCCTTCAACTAAAAAATTTTGGAGAGATCAGGGATACAAGGAATATACCTAAGCATAATAAAACATTATGCTAACATCAAATTAAATGGAGAGAAACTTAAAGCAATTCCACAAAAATCATGGACAAGAAAAGGTTACCTACTCTTCTCCCTATCTATTCAATATAGTACTTGAAGTTCTAGTCAAAGCAATTAGACAACTAAAGGAGATCAAAGGGATATAAATTGAAAAGGAAGAAGTCAAAGTACCACTATTTGCAAATGATATGATAGTATACATAAATGACCCCAATTTTTGTTTTACCAGTGAACTTTTACAGCTGATAAACACCTTCAGAAAAGTGGCTGGATACAAAATTAACTCAAAAAAAAAAAAGTTGCAGCCTTCCTACATACAAAAAATAAGTAGGCTGATAAAGAAATTAAGGAAAAAACACTCTTCACAATAGCCACAAAAATATAAAATATCTTGGTGTAATTCTAACCAAGCAAATGAAAGACCTGTATGTTAAGAACTTTAAATTTTACCTTCCAGGTTCTATCTGCACCTGGAGCTGATCCTGTGCCACAGCTCTCTATACCCATATCCTGCTGGGAGAGAGCTGGTTTCCCAGGCGTGCTGATACACCTGAGACCACAGGTGAGAACACCACTTCTGCTCAGAGGGACCTGCCCAGAACACAGGAACTGAGGAGTAGTCTCCTTCCTGTTTTTGTTTGCCTCTGGAACTGACCCTGTGCCACAGCTTTTTGTACCCAAATTCCACCCGGAGAGAGCTGGTCTCCAAGGAGTGATGACACACAGGCTTACAGGAGGTTCCAGCCACTGTCAAAGACTGCAAGATCAGCTAACAACAGAGAAAACCAGATGGTGAAAGACAAGCTCAAGAACATAAGCAAAAGAAACAAAGGCCACTTGGTATCAGCAGAGCCCAGTTCTCCAACCACTGCAAGACCTAGATACCCCAAACACTGGAAAAGCAAGATTCTGATTTAAAATCACAGCTCAAGATGATGTTAGAGGACTTTAAAAGGATATAAATCACTCCCTTAAAGAAATAAAGGACAACACAGATAAACAGGTAGAAGCCCTTAAAGAGGAAACATAAAAATCTCTGAAAGAATTACAGAAAAACATAACCAAACATGTGAAGGAATTGAATGAAACCATCCGGGATCTAAAAATGGAAATAGAAACAATAAAAAAATCACAAAGGGAAACAACCCTGGAGATAGAAAAGTCATAGACTAGGAAGAAGTCATAGACCCAAGTATCACAAACAAAGTACAAGAGATAGAAGAGAGAATCTCAGGGACAGAAAATACCATAGAAAACACTGACACAACAGTCAAAGAAAATGCAAAACACAAAAAGCTCCTAACCCAAAACATTCGGAAATACAGGGGAAAAAAATGAGAAGATCAAACCCAAGGATAATAGGTATAGAAGACATTGAAGATTCCCAACTTAAAGGTCCAGTAAATATCTTCAACAAAATTATAGAAGAAAACTTCCCTAACCTAAAGAAAGAAATGCCCATAAACATACAAGAAGCCAACAGAACTCCAAATAGATTGGACCAGAAAAGAAATTCCTCCTGTCACATGACAGTCAAAACATCAAATGCACTAAACAAAGAAAAAATATTAAGAGCAATAAGGTGAAAAGATCAGTAACATATAAAGGCAGAATTATCAGAATTACACCAGACTTTTCACCAGAGACTATGAAAGCCAGAAGATCCTGGGCAGATGTTATGCAGACACTAAGAGAACACTAATACCAGCCCAGGCTACTATATCCAACAAAACTCTCAATAAACATAGATGGAGAAACCAAAGAATTCCATGAAAACCAAATTTCCACAATATGCTTCTACAATTCAGCCCTCCAAAGGATAATAGATGGAAAACTCCAACACAAGGAGGGAAACTACATCCTAGAAAAAGCAAGAAAGTAATATTCTTTCAAGTAATCTAAAAGAAGATAGCCACGCAAACATAATTCCACTTCTAACAACAAAAATAGTAGGAAACAACAATCATTGATCCCTAATATCTCTCAACATCAATGGATTCAATTCCCCAATAATAAGACATAGACTAACACACTGGATATGTAAACAGGACACAGCATTTTATTGCATACTAGAAACACACCTCAGTGACAAAAACAGACACTTTCTCAGAGTAAAAGGCTGGAAAAAACTTTCCAAGCAATGATCTCAAGAAACAAGCTGGAGTAGCCATTCTGATACCGAATAAAATTGACTTTCAACCAAAAGTTTCAAAACAGATAAGGAAGGACACTTCATATTCATCAAAGGTAAAATCCACCAAGATGAACTCTCAATTCTGAATATCTATGCTCCAAATGCAAGGGCACTCACATTCATAAAAGTAACTTTATTAAAGCTCAAAGTACACATTGCACCACACACAATAACGGTGGGAGACTTCAACACCCCACTCTCATCGATAGACAGATCATGGAAACAAATTCTAAACAGAGATACAGAGAAACTAACAGAAGTTATGAACCAAATGGATTTACCAGATATCTATAGAATTTTTCATCCTAAAACAAAAGAATATACCTTCTTTGCAGCACCTCATGGTACCTTCTCCAAAATTGACCATATAATTGGTCACAAAACAGGACTTAACAGATACAAGAAGATAGAAATAAAACCCAACACAAAAACCCAACAGGGGAGGAGAACTTCAGACTAATTTCCCTTATGCATATCGATACCTAAATACCCAATAAAATTCTTACAAGTCGAGTCCAAGAAAACATCAAAATGGCCACCCATCATGATCAAGTAGGCTTCATTCCAGGGTTGCAGGGATGGTTTAACATATGGAAGTCCATCAACATAATCCACTATAAACAAACTCAAAGCAAACAACCACATGATCATCTCATTAGATGCTAAGAAAGCACTTGACAAAATTCAACATCCCCACATGTTAAAGTATTGGAAAGATCACAATTCAAGGTCCAAACCTAAACATAGTAAAAGCACTATACAGCAAACCAGTAGCCAACATCAAACTAAATGGAGAGAAACTTGAACCAATTCCACTAAAATCACAGACTAGACAAGTCTGCCTTCCTACTCTCTCCCTACCCATTCAATATAGTACTCAAAAGTCCTAGCCTGAACAATTAGACAACAAAAGGAGGTCAAGGGGATACAGATTGGAAAGGGACAAGTCAAAATATCACTATTTGCAGCGATATAATAGTATACTTAAGTGACCCCAAAAGTTCCACCAGAGAACTCCTAAGCCAGATAAACAACTTCAGCAAAGTGGGTGGATTTAAAATTAACTCAAACAAATCAGTAGCCTTCCTCTACTCAAAGAATAAACAGAGTGAGAAAGAAATTAGGGAAATGACACCCTTTACAATAGTCACAAATAATAAAAAATACCTTGGTGTGACTCTAACCAAGCAAGTGAAGGATCTGTATGGCAAGAATTTCAAGAGTCTGAAGAAAGAAACTGGAGATCTCAGAAGATGGAAAGATCTCCCATGCTCATGGATTAGCAGGATTAATATGGTAAAAATGGCCATCTTGCCGAAGGCAATCTAAAGATTCTATGCAATCCCCATCAAAATTCCAACTCAATTCTTCAGAGTTGCAAAAAGCAATTTGCAAATTCATTTGGAATAACAAAAAACCCAAGATAGCTAGAACTTTCCTCAACAATAAATGAACTTCTGGGAGAATCAGCATCCCTAACCTCCAGCTATATTACAAAGCAATAGTGATAAAAACTGTATAGTATTGATACAGAGACAGGAAGGTAGATTAATGGCATAGAATTGAAGACCCAGAAATGAACCCAGACACCTATGGTCATTTGATCTTTGACAAAGGAGCTAAAACCATCCAGTGGAAAAAAGACAGCCTTTTCAAACAAATGGTGCTGGTTCAACTGGCGGTCAGCATATAGAAGAGTACAAGCAGAGACTAAAGAAAAGGCCATCCAGAGACTACCCCACTTGGGGATTCATCTCATATATAGTCACCAAACTCAGACAATATTGCAAATGCCAAAGAATTGTTTGCTGACAGGAGCCTGATATAGCTCTCTCCTGAGAGGCTCTGCCAGAGCATGACAAATACAGAGGCGAATGCTAGCAGCAAATCACTGAACTTAGAGCAGGGTCCCAATGGAGGAGTTAGAGAAAGGACTGAAGTAACTGAATGGGTTTGCAACTCCATAAGAAGAACCACAATATCAACCAACCAGAGACTTTGAATTGTAAAAAGACTTTGATTTTTAAAAGTGATTGGATATTTTCAAGGGATTGATATTTGTAAGAATTTATAAAGACTGTGGGGCTTTTAAAGTTATTTAGATCTTGGGGATGAATAAAAATGTAAGGGTTGAGGCTTAATAGCAATGCGTTGGTCTGTTACGTTGACAAGGGGTCAATTGTACTGGCTGGTTTTATGTGTCAACTTGACACAAGCTGAAGTTATTGCAGAGAAAGGAGCCTCAGTTGAGGAAATGCCTACATGAGACCCAGATACAAGGTATTTTCTCAACTAGTGATCAATGTTAGAGGACCCAGCCCATTGTGTGGTGCCATCCCTAGGGTTCTTGGGTTCTATAAGAGAGCAAGCTGGACAAGCCCAGGGAAGCAAGCCAATAAGTAACATCTCTCCATGGCCTCTGCATCAGCTCTTGCTTCCTGCTTTGTGTGAGTTATAGTCCTGACTTCTTTTGATGATGAACAGCAATGTGAATGTGTAAGCTGAATAAACCCTTTCCTCCCCAACTTGCTTTGTGGTCATGATGTTTGTGCAGGAATAGAAACCCTGACTAAGACGGTCCATACTTGTTAGGAGAATAGAGTTTAAATATTCTTACCACATCTGCAGCTATCTGAGAAATGACATAATAATTAGCTTGATTTTAACCTCCCAGGGTATTTGTGTATAAAGTCACCTTCTAGAATACAGCCTACTATTCCTAAGTAAATAAATGTATGTTCTCATTAAAAAAAAATTTAATTCTCTGAAGAAAGAAACTGAAGAAGATATTAGAAGTGGGAAAGATCTCCCATTGGTAGGATTAACATAGTAAAAATGGCCACTTTACCAAAAGCAATCTACAGATTCAATGCAATTCCCATCAAAATTCTGGAAATATTATCAATTCCATATGAAAAACAAAAAAACCAGGATTTCTAAAACAATTCTGTATAATAAAATAACTTCTGGAGGTATCACTATCCCTGACTTCAATTATACTACAGAGGAATAATAATACAAACTGCTTTTTATTGGTATAGCACTGGACAAGTTGATCAATGGAATAGAATCAAAGACCCAGAAATAAACCCACACACCTTTGGAAACCTGATTTTGACAAATGTGCCAATACCATACAATGGAAAAAGAAGACATCTTCAACAAATGGTGTTGATCTAACTAGAAGCCTCCATGTAGAAGAATGCAAATAGATTCATATTTATCACCATGAACAAAAGTCAAGACCAAGTGGATCAAAGACTTCAACATAAAACCAGAAACACTAAATCTAAGCGAAGAGAAAGTGGGGGATAACCTTGAATGCACTGGAATAGGACACAGTTTCCTGACCAGAGGACCAATAGCTCAGGCATTACGTTCAACAACTAATAAATGCGATGTGAGGAAACTGCAAATCACTGTGAATAAGACAAAGCAGCAGCCTACAGATTGGGAAAAGATTATAACCAATTATAATTGAACAGAGGGCTAATACCTAAAATATATAAAGAACTTAAGAAGTTAGACACCGACAAACCAAATAACCTAATCAAAAAATGGGTACAGAGACTTCTCAACAGAGGAATTTCTAATGGCCCAGAAGCATTTAAAGAAATGCTCACCATCCTTGGTCATCATGGAAATGCAAATTAAAATGACTCTGACATTTCACCTTATATCAATCAGAATGGCTAAGATCATAAACTCAAGCAACACCACATGCTGGCAAGGGGATGCAGAACAAGGGGAACACTCTTCATTGCTGCTGCAAGTGCACACTTATACAACTCTGGAAATCAGTTTGGAATAGTTTTACCTCACGACCTCAAGACTACTCCTGGGCATATATCCAAAAAGTGCTCTATCATACCATAAGAACATTTGTTCCACTACGGTCATAGAAGCTTTATTTATAATAGCCAGAAACTGGAAACAACCCAGATGTCCCTCAACTGAAGAATGGATAAAGAAAATGTGGTCCATTTACACAAAGGAATACTATTCAGCTATTTTAGGCAAGGACATCATGAGTTTTTCATGCAGATGGAGGGAACCAGAAAATATTATCCTGAGGAACCCAGTCCCCAAAGGACATACATGGTATGTCCTCACTTAAAATAAGTGAATATTATTCATAAAGTACAAAGATACCCATGTTACAATCCACAGATCCAAAGAAACTAAATAACAGGGAGGACCTAAGGAAGGATGATTGAATCTTACTCAGAAATGGAAATAAAATCCATTGGAGGTGGATGGAGGGAGTGAACTGGGTGGGAGAGGAGGGAATGGGGAGGGGAATGTGATAGAGGGGGGGTATAAGGTTAGGGAGGTGAGGAGAGAGGGCCAGGAGAGTGAGTAGAAGGCAGGGGGTACTTCTCTAGGATGTGGCAGAGACCTGAGATGGGGAAGGCTCCAGGGAGTCTATGAGGGTGACTCTAGCTGAGACTCCTAGCAGTGGGGGATATGGAACCTGATGTGGCCACCTCCTGTAGCCAGGCAGCACTTCCAATGGAGGGATAAGGATACTAACCCACCCATAAAACCTTTGACCCACAATGTTTCCAGGCCACAAGAAGTGTAGGAACAAAGATGGATCAGAGTTTGAGGGAATGGCCTACCAATGAGTGGCCCAACTTGAGACTCATCCCTTGGGCAAGAACCAATCCTTGACACTATTAATGATACTCTGTTATGCTTGCAGACAGGAGCCTAGCATAACTGTCCTCTGAGAGGCTTTCCACTAAACAGCTGACTGAAACAGATGCAGAGACCCACTGCCAAACATCAAACTGAGCTCAAGAAATCTTGTGGAAGAGTTGGGGGGAAGAATTGAGGGCCCTGAAGGGGCTAGGGATTCCACAGGAAGACCAACAGAGTCAAATAACCTGGATTCTTGGTGGCTCCCAGAGACTGAACCACCAACCAAAGAGCTTATATAAGCTGGACCTACCCCCTACCTCCTACCCCCATACATATGTAGCACATGTGCAGCTTGATCTTCATGTGGTTCACCCAACAACTGGAGCAGGGGCTTATCCTGACTCTTTGCCTACCCATGAATCTGCACCACTAACTGGGTTGCCTTGTCTGACTTCAGTGGGAGAGCATGGGTCTAATTCTACAGTGACTTGAGGTGCCAAGGTGGGTTTGTATCCACGTGGGATCATCCTCTTCTCAGAGGAGCCGAGGGGTTGGGTGAGTGGGTATTAGAAGGATTTGGATGCAAATTGAATAATAAATAAACAAACAAACAAACCCATCCCCCCTGTGGTATTGTTATAAAACCAGACAGGTTAATCAATAGGATTGAATCAAAGACCAACCCACACACCTACAGACATTTGATTTTTGAGAAAGAAGCCAAAACCATATAATGGAAAAAAAAAGAGAGCATCTTCAGCAGATGGTGCTGGTCTAATCAGATGTCTGCACACGAAGAATGCAAGTAGATCTACATCCATCACCTTGAACAAAACTCAAGTCCAAGTGGATCACAGACCTCAACATAAAACTGTGTACACTTGATACAAAACCAGATTTCCCCATGTGAGCTCCCGAGATCTAACTCAAGTCCTTACTCATGACAATAAGTGCCTCTACCCAGTAATCCATCCATGGTCCCTAAAAACTTGAAAGAGTGTACCATACCCTCTGGGGTTGTTAAATTTAGCAACAAAGACATCCAGCTTGAAAGGAAGCAGATTTCTTTCACTGACTACTTAACACCCAGTAATGGAAGGATAGAAGATGGTGTTTTGATGACAGCCTGTTTGTGGAAGGTGTACTTCTCCCCCTCAAGATGTAAGCATATTGTAGCCCAAATGACGTTATTACATCCAGCCTTCTGTATCTGTGGGTTCCATGTCTATAGATTCAAATAATTATGGATATAAAATATTGGGGAAAATGATGTTCTATTATTATCACTCCTGAAGCCATACAGCATAACAGCTATTAACACTGTGTTAGGTATTGTAAGTAATCTAGGGGTGATTGACAGCATATGAGAAGGCACACATAGATACTAGGCAAATACTATTGCATTTTGTAGAAAGGACTTGAGTATGTCTGTATTTCTGTATTTGATGAGCGGTCCTGGAGCAAGTCCCTTGAGGACACAGAGAGACTGTGTGCATGATTCAACAAAACAAAACAAAACAAAACAAAACAAAACAAAACAAAACAAAACAAAACACAACACAACAAACCTGGAATCCTTGCATGCAGGTACATGGCTAGGTTTGCTTGTGGGGCTTCTTTTGTTGTTCCCCAGAGAGAACAACATACTTGTTAGGGTTAGGGTTAGGGTTAGGGTTAGGGTTAGGGTTAGGGTTAGGGTTAGGGTTAGGGTTAGGGTTAGGGTTAGGGTTAGGGTTAGGGTCTGTCTAACCATGGCAGCCTCAGCCAGGGGCCCAGACTGAGAGATATACCTCTAGAATCACTGATCCAAGGAAGATAAGAGACAGATGAATCAGACCTGAACCTAACCTGCACCCTGGCCATCCAAAATAGCTCAGCCAAGTAGCTCCCGGCTTGCCTCTGGTGGGTATGTGGATACACAGTGGTATCTCCAGGCCAGAGAGTTTTAGAGTGCTTCGTTACTCAGCAATATCATGGCAGTAACTGATAAAACAGGTCATCTCCAGAGATTTTTGTAAAACCCATCTGGACATCCTTAAGTATAAAAATTCACCCCAAATACTTCTTCCCATAACAGCATTTGCTATTCAATTTGAGTATTCAAAGGTCTTAAATAAAACTGTTATTTCTCTGCGTTTGGAAGGACTGGTTTGTAAAAGGGCTGTTCTGACTGACTTGTGGACATAGTGTGCATTGCTTCCTGTGTGAAATCCAAGGATCAGAATGTCGAGCGCCAATGATGCTGTTGCAATTGGGGATATTTGCAGGAACTCTGAGAAGCAGAAAGTGAATTATGATCGAAGGTGGAGCTTTCCAGGATGTCATGCTGCTTTTAAGATGTCTTCTCTTTGGTTTAAGAAAACTTCTCACTCAGATGCTGTCTAATTTTCCAAGTTAAAAAAAAAAATTCCCATCACAAAGAATACAAGTGTGAGGAGCAGTCAGTTTCCTGCTTTCAGCTCGGATTGTGTGCCGTTTATGTCAAAACACTTCAGCAGAGAAATACAAATACAGACTAATGTTTGACTTCTTTTGTTGTGTTGAACTGAAGCCAGCAAAAGTATTTATATATAAATCCACTTGTGAAACACATAACGCTCTCAATGTGACTTATATGTTTAAGGCTTAAAGAGAATTCAGGTTGATTGACAGAAACTACTGCTCTTACAATGTCAAAATGTGTGCCTTTGCTTATGTGGAAACTTTTAAATTCATGCTTTTTACTGTGGGGTGTTTATCTTCTCATGAAGAGGCTACTGCATTAGCAATGCTTTTATCTGCCCTACTGTGTGTATTGGAGAGCATAAGCCTGCAATATGCCTGTCTTCGTTCTTCTTATAAACTTGGGGGGGACAAATCCTCCCAAGCCTCAAGTGTATGCCTAAAATATCTACTTAGACGTAGCCCAAGGGCACAATAGTTGGCTTTACTGTTTTAAACACTTGAACATAATGTAGGTATAAAAGAGAGTCCTGTCGTAGGCAGTTGGAGTGTCTTCTCATCTCTCTTTACAGCAATACCTCCAAAACCCTGCTTTCTGTTCTTTAATTCTGTGAGGGTTGAAGACGTTTCCCTTTTATTTATGGTTGAAGATTTTTTTTCCCCTTTATGGTTTAGGTGAGCGTCAGAGGCTAGAACTACCAGGAAAGCTCTGGCACACCAAACCTCTTAGAGACTGTCGAGAATGACACATCTCTATTTTTCAAAATCTGCATCATCTTGTTTTGCTGAACTCTAGTACCTTGTTTAAATTTTTATTGCATTCCCACATAGTGTTATGCATAAGCATATAAGAAATGCCACAACGGATTAGGCCAGTGGTGCATCTTGTGTACCTCCAAGGGCATTTTGTGGAGAACTAAAGTTGTCTTCTTGATGGTATTCTGAAACATTAGGAATCAACTGCACGTGGTCCTTAGCTCCCTTAATATTCCATTACAGAGCCACACCTGAGGATTTTCCTAAGCCTTTTAATATTTATTTATGGTTTCAATTTTTGTTATCCTTTATGGACACTAAGATCACTATTTGAAATGGATTAAAAATTGCTTCCTTTCAGGATTCTAAAGTGAGTTCTTAAGACCAAGCATTCTGAAATGTAATAAATATGATCATGTTTATGAAATGCATATTTTCAGCATGTCCCAGCATTAACTCATATGGCTGTGTGCTTCTAAAGTGTTTCTCCAAATTCTGATACTCACAAGCCTTACTCTGATTTCCTCCCATCACGCCCAGGGAGTTGACTGGTGAGCTCCTCCTAATGAATAGGATAAGGTAAAGATGGCGAAAGAGCCAGGCATGGTGGTGCCTGTCCACCTTCAACCCCAGCACTTGGAAAGTTGCTGGGAGGATAGTGAGCTGGAGATCAGACTGGGCTACATAGCAAGATTTTGTCTCAAACCACACACACAGAGACAGACAGACAGACAGACAGACAGACAGACCCATGGATAAGATCAAAGATGGTGAAGTTTTAAATACAACATTAGGTTATAAAAGCCCTGACTTCTGTTTCATCAGCATCTGTAATTTGCTCTTTCCATGCTGCTCTTATGTAAGGCACCGTGCAGAGGGGCATCCAAGGCCAACACCCAAGGAAAGGGCAGCATTTGACCCACATCCAGGGAGGAACTGTGTTAATCGTGGTAAGATTGGAAGCTCACCTTTCCCGTGACACACTGCTGCCAACTGACTCTCCCTTGGAGGAGACCCTGAAGGAAAACTGGTGGACTTGGGGATTGTTTTAGAAACTGCTGACCACATAACTGAATAAGAACTATGTAGATCCCTGTCTCACTTTTATAGTATCTTTGAACCAGTCGTGCCATTAGATGCCAAGGGCTTGCCTTCTTGGGTCTCCAAAACCGCTTGATCACAGCAAATCTGGGTGCATTCTCTCTCTGTGCATGATCCAAGCAGGCTTTGATATGATGGGTGTGTTAACTAGTTATTTCTGTAGCATGTACAATCTTTAAAGGGTTGTTTAGCTTCTTTTTCGGAGGGTAGCCAGTTCTGACTGAGCTCAGCTGGGTCATTCTAATCTTGGACACACGTCTTTACCCATCTGCAGTCAGCTGCTGTCAGTCAGCTACTGTGTGCTGCTGGCCTTGGAGAGACTTGCTCTCATCTCTGAGCCCCAATAGGGATGAATCAGTCAACCTTACTATGTCCCGTGTGGTGATAATACAATAGGCTCTCCCCATGCCTGTCCGTGCAAAAGGTCCCAAGAACACGAATACAAGGAAGACTTTTGAGTCCTAGATGGGGAACAGGAATACTGCGGTTCTCCCCACAGCCACTAGCCAGAGTGTGTCATAAGGCCAGCCTGGGTATGGGGAGTGAGAAAATACATTTTGCTTTTTTAAAGAACTGCAAAGTCAAGCACTGGTGTGGAGACACAGAGTGAATGAGCATGACTAGCCAGCAGATATAATTTAACACAGCATCTCCTCCCAGCTCAACACTAAGCTGGGACCAGTGTCATCAGTCTTCAGAAGATTCAGTTCTCTGTATGATTTTGCAGCTTACCATCTGTGTGATTCTTTGCTTCCGTTATCTATACATTGTGGCTATTAATAGGATCTACCCTATACATTTTCATCATGAATATTTAACGAATTAGTACACATAAGGATTGTGGGCTCAGTACAGTGCTAAAAATGATTGACTTTTATTATCAGAAGTATATTTCTTTGTAACATTTATCTTCCTTCAAGTGTTGTCAAGTATCAGTTGTGTGCCTGGAGTGAGGAGTTGAGTATGAATGACCCCAGTGCAGCAGAGGCCCTCCTACTCCTGTGTTTCTTCAAGGACCATTCAGGATCTACCATCCTTACCTTGACTTTTCTGGTCTTCTTTCAATTTTGTAATTCTTTGGAATATTTTCACATATTCCTGGTGGTCTCAACACGGCCAGTTCTGTGAGTCCTCTTGGCTCTTCCAGTCTGGAACTTTAGGGCAGATGAATATGGCTTTGACTTTTATCTCTGTATTTTCCAAGGACTCTTTTAATGTTCTTTGTTTCTGAGTTTCTGGTGGCGGCTGAGTACCTTTGTGAGGACCTCTGCTCACTCAGCCCAATGGCTGCGTACCTATCTTTTTCCTCTTCAGGCACCTCGGGGTACAATTGCCTCAAGTTGCTGGAGGTACTCTTAAAAATATAGGGAGACACTTTATAAAAAAAGCATGTGTATATGTGAGCCCGTGTGAGTTTATGTGCACCACATAGGGTGCAGGAGCCCTCAGAGCCCAGAAAAGATCACCGAACAGCCTGGAATGAAGTTCAAGGGGGCTGTGACCTTCCATGTGGGTCTTGGGAACTGGACCCAGATGCTCTGTAAGAACAAGACAAATTCGTAACTGTGAACACCCCTCTCTCCAGGCCATAGAAGGACTCTTATTCATTGATGGCTACCAATGGAGAACAATACTACTTACCTAATTTGCCTGTAGGACCACAGCAAACAAAGCTAATTAAAGACGGAAGCTAATTAAAGGACAGAAAATCTCCTAGCAGTATGTATAGTGGGAGTGCTGTGGATGTTTACCGAGGAGCATGAGTAGTGAGCGGTTTCGGGGGAGGGTAGAAGCTGGAAACTGGCAAAGATCCAATAAACTCTAGGGACTTAAAAGATTTTGGATTGGTCTAAAGATTTTTGAAAAACTCACATAAAATTTTGCTTCATATTATGGCTCCATTCCTTTCCCATCTTTCTCAACTTTTTCTTGTTCTGTTTCTTGAGTCTAAATCAAAGTCGAACACGAAAGTTTCTGTGTGATGTGAAATTACTGCTGTAGCAACTATAAAATGTTACGTGCACTTCATTTCTGTAAGTACAAGGTGTTCTGCCTCACTTTTATTTTCTTCTATTAGGTATGCAGTCTATTTGCCAGAGTGAGTTATCTCCTCTTAGACTTTGGTTATATACCTAGTCTATTTTGTAAACAGAATTTCCATTAAAAATGAATTACTTTCCCTTACAGCTTATTGATGGGGCTGACACATCGCTAAATTTCTTTCCTGAGCCAAGATTTGTCACCTTGATCAAAAGTTGGCACAAGCAGTTCCTGATAACTCAAAAGGTGCAAGCAACGTGCACACGACAAAAGTTTTTCTCGGAGGCACATTTGTCCTTGAGTCTTTGTCCTTAGGCAATTAGCTAGCAGGAACAAAGAAGCAGGGACTCCATACCATGAATCCTCATGGAATCTTGGCATTTGCCAGAAATGCTTTTCTTCATTTAGAAAAGGCTTGTTCTTCTGACAGACAGTCTGGAACAACCGGCATGCACACGCGTGCGCATTTGTATCACACACACACACACACACATGCACACACACACACACACACACACACACACAATGAGTCAAGAGTTGGAATGCAGAAACACGAGACCCCAAACAGTAAGCTAAAACTGTGATAGCGGATGCTTGGCAGGAGGATTATATTGTAAGCCTTCCAAAATGCAGCCCATGACACAAACTGTCAGGCATGGCTGCTATTAGTAGTCTCTCCCCATGATAGCCAGAGTACGAGGCGGGTGAGGGGAAGCTTTGGAGGAGTGCGTCTGCCACATTTTTAGTTTTGCTAGTAGAGTTTTTTATAAAAAGCTTTTTTCCCCTGATTATAAGATTAGCACATGCTCATAATAAAAATATAATCAGAAAATAGAGAAAAGCCAATTAAGAGAATGGAACTGGGAAATTTTTTAGGACGTTATTCAATCAACAAGTTGATGGTTTTATTTGTGAGTTTCAGTAGATCATGGTTCCCTGTGTTTAATTATTCAAGCATTGTAAAAGTCATTGATGACCGAGAGGGATAAGGTAAGTTCTGTCACCCCTTAGGGAGCAAACTGATCTGGTCTGGTATTTGTCCTGATGTTGTGCCAAGTAAATCAGTTTACAATGCACTGCATTTCCGAGTCCATTTCAGCTTTTCAAAACATTAGGAGAAAGAAGCCCTCATGGAACAGGTGTGTGTGTGTGTGTGTGTGTGTGTGTGTTTGTGTATGTGTGTGTGTGTGTTGTGTGTATGTGTATGTGTGTGTGTGTGTGTGTGTGTGTGTGTGTGTGTGTGTGTGTGTGTGTGTGTGTGTGTGTGTGCTTTCACTGAACTAGAGGCAGCCAAAGTTGGTCAGATCGGCTGAAGGTTTTGATTTGCGGGAGAAAAGAACACCTTCTTTGTGCTGGACATCCATGACGTAAATAGTTGTCTGGAACAGAATAAACTTCCCTGAAGTTGAAGAGCAGCTCTGACAAAAATAAAGAGCATCACCAGAGATGAGCGAAGGAAGCCATCGTGGCAATGTAGTGCTTTGGATAAGAATGGCCTCTGTAGGTTCATATATTTGAGTGCTTGGACACCAGGTCCAAGCACTGAAAGGATTAGGAGGTGTTGCTTTGCTAGATGGAGTGTGTCGCTGGAGATGGGGATTGAGGGTTCAAAAGCTCGTGCAAAGCCCAGAGTCTTTCTTCCTGCTACCGGTGGATCCAGATCCAGAACTCTTAGCTCCTTCTCCCGCATCATGTCTTCTGTGTGCTGCCGTGCTTCCTGCCTGGTGCTACTAAACCTTTAACACTGTAAGTCGTTCCCCAGTTGGTCATGCCATCCCTTCACTGTACTGGAACATTGACTATGAGAGCCACTGTGCTCCTCCTACAAAAAGAATTAATTATTCATGGGTGAGGAAAGATGACGGTGGCCCCACCAACCTCAAAGTGCAGACATAGTTCATGGCCCTGAGAGATCAAGTGACAGACAGGAAAGGGACTGAGGGTTGGCGGGATTGGGGAAGGCTGGCAGGGGGGTAGGTAGTAGGTAAAGTTATGACAGTTTAGACAACACAGTTGTGTATCTTTCCTCACATACATCTTTCTGCACACCTTACAAGTTCCACAGGGTAATTTGGTTCCTTTAGATTGTTACCAGTGGCCATAATTTAACCACATGGTATTGGTAGAGATAATGATAAATGTGAGCAGAATGCAGTATCATTCAGGAAGGGTTGCTGAGGAAAGCATTTGGCGTTCAAATGGCGTTCACCTGTATGCAAGCCTACAGAGCCAAAAGAGGAATCCGGATTCCTTAGGACTGGAGTTATGAGTGGTTGCAGGCCTCCTGATGCTGGTATAGGAGGTGACCTCAGTTCCTCAACAAGAGCAACAAGCACGCTTAACCGCTGGCCTTTCCAGTCCTCTTTAGATCATTTTTATGGGTATGTTGAAGGATTTTCCTTTTGGTACTGAGGATCGAAGGTAAGACCCCACTCACCACACACAAGTACTCTACCATTGAGCTTCATCTTCAGCTATTGAAGATTTCTGGAAAAGACACTTTTGTGACTTTTAGGCAGGGGATCATCTTCCTCTTCCCCCACCTCTTTCCTCCCCTCTCCTCTTCCTCCTCTTTTCCATGACTGCTTCACGGTCTGTTCTCATTTAGAAAACATACTGCCTTTGACCAGAAAAGGCGAAACTTTATTGGATGACAGGCTTGTAAAAAGCTCTCACCCAGGAAGGTGGAAGCTGGGGCAGTGGAGGGGGAGGGGAGGGGGAGGAAGAGAGGAGGGGAAGGGGTGCTCCACATTGCTATGATTTCCCGTGAGCGGAAGCAGAAGGCATACTAAAATTTGCCACTTGTTAGTTGACAGTGACCACTACCCAGTGCCCCGAAGGCATTTAGGACTCCCTTTCTGCCCTCTAAATGGTGGAGGCATATTCCATGGGGAGAAATGTCTTTCTGATCCCAGCTTGTAATCAATTAACACCATGAAGCATGGGAATTTATAGCCCTCGCCTTTTATTTTCTCAATGAGGGAGAACCTGGAAGATGCCCAAACTGAAAAGCAGTAAGGAGCTGCTGGGTTCTCAGATGTCTTGTTTGACCCTAAGTCATCCATAGTTACACTGCCCCAACAATCCTCCAGAGAACCCTGTGTGGCTTTAAAAAAAAAACTTTCAGTGTCTAACTTTTTAATTCTTGCCATAACAGCAGCTGGCTTGTAATTAACCACTGGCATCATCAATATCTCGTCAAAGTTAATGAGTTTTTAACATAATTTTTAACTGCTCTGAAGAGGTTACAGAATTAAAAGAACAAGAATAATGTATATATTTATTCATAGACAAACTGAGAGATGAAAGGGCTGTAGTTCTAAGGCCTCTGAGCATGGGGGGGAGGAGAGAGAGAGAGAGATTGAGAGAGAGAGATTGAGAGAGAGAGAGAGAGAGAGAGAGAGAGAGAGAGAGAGAGAGAGAGAGTCCCTTTAGGGAATCTAGCACGGAAGGAAAGGGATTGAGGGAACTGGGGCTTTCGTACCTCTGAGACCTTGCTGAAGCTAATATTTATGCTGTTGTTTCAGAAGAACAGCAACCAGAGGCAGAGAATCCGGGCAGTTACTGATTACAGCAGCTACCGTAATCATGTGACCATAATGACTGTGTCTGCCTAGAAGATGGCATTTTCCAGGCTTTCTTTTGGCTATTAAAGTCTTTCTGCCCCTTCTTCTCTGAGCCTTAGTAGGGCATATAAAAGCGTCTTAGTCCTTAGTCAACACTTATCTTAGTGTCTCGGGCAGCCAGAAGTTTCTTCATTCGGAGCCATTCAATGCAAGAGAGGCTTTTTTCAGGGGCGGGGAGTGGGGTAAGGCTGAGGGTAACAATTTGTCTATGTGTATAAACATAGTTATTTAGGAAGCAGTTTAATGGTCAGTTAGATTTGGCTAAGCAGCAGTAGTAAGCTCTCCTGCTAGTACCTACAACCTCTCCAAACATAAGTTTCTGACTAGGTTTATGACACCAACTATGAAGTCTCTCGAATGAAGCTCAAATCGAAGCAGAGAGCAGGTGGTTATCACCTATAACCACCCTATCAGTATTGCACATCTTGCCTGTTGGATTAGTACTGTAGCTTGTGGTGTTTGCAGTGATTGAAACCATTGAGACCTTTTCTTCCCCAGAAACCTGCATAGCTTTCCAGGACTATGAAAACTAGCCTCCAGGAAGGAAGTTTCTAGAAGGAGGAATTTGGGTATGTTTAATGGTAGAGCAAGTACTTCACATGCTTGAGAACTTAGCCTGACTTCTAGCACACAGTATGGTAAGGTTATAGAATGAAAGCAAGAGAAAGAGCAAATTCCTTTCCCTATGCTATGGAACAGTTCTTCAAAATGAAGAACTTTAAAAAGCCATATGAAAATCTGCCATATTGTGATCCAAGTGAAAAGTGCGAAAGAAGTCACATCACACCAGTTGTAGAAGCAATAGGGGCACTAAAGAAACCATCGGTCACCCAGGGTCAGGTGTGGAATACCTCCATAGCATTCTAGAGCCCCACATATGTGGTTTGAATGAAAATGGCCCCAAAGACCCATACAACGTGGCACTATTAGGTGTGACCTTGTTGGAGGAAATATGTCCCTGGGGACGGACTCTGAGGTTTCAGAACCTCAAGCAAGATCTAGCGGCTCGCTTTCTCTTCCTGCTGCTCGTCGATCCAGATGTAGAAATGTAGGTTCCTTCTTTAGCACCGTGTCTGCCCGCACGCTTCCATACTTCTGCAATGATGATAATGGACTAAACCTCTGAACTGTAAGCCAGCCCCAGCTAAATGTTTTCTCTTGTAAGAGTTGCTGTGGTCATGGTGTCCGCTCACAGCAACAGGCACCCTAAGTATCACACTGCATTAGCTCACCATGAGCTGAGAAATCTCAGCTGTTTTGGACTTTATATTCACACATGCAGATTTTTTTCTGTTAACTGTTATGCTTGATACTGTGGCCTCAATGTTGTGGATATTTGCTTATAGTTATTTAGGACAGAGTCTTGCTGTATAGCCCAAGTTGGCCTCAACCTTTAAATCCTGTTGCTGCAGCCTTTTAAGTTCTGAAATTACAGCCCTGTAATACTGTGTTCTGCAATGCTGGGCTTTTAATGCCTTTTTATAAGGCTCATATATATTTACTTGTTGATTCTAGGTGCTGCATGATATTCCACATGAGCTTAGGCATCGCTTGTGGTTGCTCAGCTGAATTATTTTCATTTTCAGGCCATCAGAGCCAATGTTACCTAGGTTTATAAACTTAATGCCTTGGCTCTAATGTATCACAAATATTAATGTATTCATAACTTGGCAAAAGGGATGTGGGGGGTCTAATTTCCTACTCACCATTCACTGTGGCCATGTTACAATGTATAGAAAACTAGGAAGCAGAGGCTAGAGCATATGCCTTTATTCATTTAACTAGGAGATGGGCTATCTGGGTCTTTTTCTAGGGAGAATTGGACATGGCTCCATGTTTTCTGGAGGACATTTTTAATAACAAAATATTTTTATTAGATCTTTGAAGATTATACAGTCCACTTCTTCCCACATCCCACTTTGGGGTAGAAAAGCCATCAACTGCTCAGAGCTCAACGGGAAATTCTTGAGGAACATTGATAGGAATGTTGGGAGCAGTACAGAAGGTAGAAGCTTGACTTGTGAAATCTCAGAGGGAAAAGTAAAGACTCTATCAGAGCCATGTGCTATTCTAAATTAAAATTTTGTCTTTCTGGTCATCTGGAGCTGAAGAGTCAGCCACTGAAGTGAAACCATTTTCGGGTTACTAGGAAAGTGATGCTGGTTAGATGAAGCAAAAATATTAGTTGTGATTAGAGAGAGACCATCATTACTGAGGTGAAATCTTCTGCAATGTTTTCTGAAAGCACAGAGAAGCTGTGTGTCAGAGGTGGTCACGGTTGTACCTCGTGTTGGCACCTGAACTTGGCCACGTGAAGATTCACCTGGGTGCTACTGGTTTCGAAGCTTTGCACTGCGAGAGGCCGGGAAAGGCCACTGGTGAAGGTGCAGCCTCAGTGGCAGTTGAAGACCCAGAGCTGAAGGGGCCATGCAAAGAAACTGAAGCTTGGCACCAGGAAAAGAACCTCTGAGAACCCATTAGTGAAAGAGTTGCTCAGTTGCAGCAAGGGAACCCGATGGTTTGGGGATGCCAGTACCACAGGATGACCACTGGGAATAGCACAGCAACGGAGTGGAACTAGCTGGATGCTATAAGAAATGCTGTGTGTGGCAGCGGGCAGAGCCAGAGAGGTGACCCAAACCCTTTAGAGGAGCTCAGAAGATCTTGAGTGGATCTGACACTGGATGATTGGAGTTTGATTTTTGCTTTGATTTAATTGTTCCCTGATTTTTCCCTCTTGAAGTAAGAAAACATTTTATGGGAGCCCACAGCTGAGAGATTGAATTTTAAAACACCTTGGATTTTAAAAGAGACTGGCTATTATAGAGAAACTAAAATTTTCGTGTGTTTGAATTTGTAAAGACTATGGAACTTTTAAAGTTATTTATTTTGGGAATGAATAAAACAGGAAGGTTAGCCCATTGCCCAACAATGATATGTTTGTGTGTCAAGTTCACAAGGGCTCAGTTGTAATGACTGGGTTTTTTGTTTGTTTGTTTTTGTTTTTGTGGGTTGTTTTTGTTTTTGTTTTTTGGTATTTTTGTCATCTTGGCACGAGCCTGACACAAGAGTCAGAGAGGAGGGGCTGGAGAGGTGGCTCAGCGGTTAAGAGCACCGACTGCTCTTCCAGAGGTCCTGAGTTCAATTCCCAGCAACCACATGGTGGCTCACAACCATCTGTAATGAGATCTGATGCCCTCTTCTGGTGTGTCTGAAGGCAGCTACAGTGTACTCATATATACATTAAATAAATACATATTTTAAAAAAAAAGAGTCAGAGAGGAAGGAGCCTCACTTGAGGCAATGCCTCCATGAGATCCAGCTGTAAAGCATTTTCTCAATTAGTGACCAATGGGGGAGGGTCACTCTGTGAGTGGTGCGGTCCATGGGCTGCATGGCCTCTGCATCAGTTCCTGCCTCTAGGTTTCTGCCCTCTTTGAATTCCAGTCCTGGCTTCCTTCAGTAATAAACAGCAATATGGAAATGTTATCCAAATAAACCCTTTCCTCTTCAAGTTGCTTTTTGGTCATGGAGTTTCATTGCTATAATAGAAACCATGACTAAGACAGTGTCCATATAAAACACACTTCTTACTTCAAAGGAAGTAAGAGATATTCTGAGCCAAATAGGAGTGATCAAGGCTTGGGAGTATAATTCAGCTTGTCCTCAAGGGCAACATTACATTGTAAAAATAATGACATGAGATTCTATTGTTGCAGAACAAAAGGAGATCATAAATCAAGACATTACCAAATGCACTGGTGGGAATGTCAAGTAGGTTACAGCAAAATGGAGAACTACACAAGCTATGACTTCAAATACTGTGAAATGGCAATCAGCTTTGAGGAAGGTGGAAACCACAGGTCTGTTAAAATAGCCAAAGGGTTCAATCCCTGATCATCAAAAGGTTGTTGGGTAAGAGATAGAGGTGGACAAAAATGGCTATAAGGGGATTAAAGATAGTTCATAATGATTAGTACCAGTGATTTTACCACAGTGTCCCAAAGTTCTGATTGACTTGGATGTGGATATGGACTTCAACATAGATACGACTTTCTTCTGGGAACTTCCGTTCTCAACCTAAACCCCATCTAGTTACCCTGCTGCGTGCTTTTCTCCTATCACGATCCTGTATGGGGATGCATTCAGCAACATGTGGCTAGCCCGTCACTATCCTAGTCCTTTCTATTTTAATCCATCATATGATGAAGTGACACTCCATACCTGTACTTTGCCTTTGTCTAATTATCAGTTAGTCTGAATATCTTCTATGTGTGTTCTAGTTTGTGATAAAAATTACAGCTAAAGGAAGACAAAAAAAGTTTATTTCATCTTACAACTTGCAGATCTTTGAAATTCAGTTTTAATAAAAAAAATTCTCTCTAAAATTTCAAAGTGTCCATAAAACTCCAAAGTCTCTGTGATGGATTGTATGTTCTTGGCCCTGGGAGTGGTACTACTTGGAAGTGTGGTCCTGTTGGAGTAGGTGTGGTCTTGTTGAAATAGTTTTGTCATTGTGGGCATTTAAGACCTTCTAGCTGCCTGGAAGCCAGTTTTCTCCTAGCAGCCTTCAGATGAAGATGTAGAACTCTCAGCTCCTCCTGTGCCATGCCTGTCTGGACGCTGCTATGCTCCTAACTTGATGGTAATGGACTGAACCTCTGAATCTGTAAGCCAGCCTCAATTAAATGTTGTCCTTTTAAAAGTTGTCTTGGTCACAGTGTCTGTCCACAGCAGTAAAACCCTAAGTAAGACAGTCTCTTAACTATGGGTTCCTCTAAAATAAAATAATAAGTTTTACACTTTCTTATTCCAAGAAGGAATAACCACACTAACAATCAAAGCAAAACAAAAACAAAAAAAAAAAATCCAAAGCTCAGGTTAGACTTCTGAGATTCATGGTTGTCTGGACTGCAAAAGGCTTCCACAGAAGCTCTTCTCTGGTTCTGCCATTTCCAACATGAGCAGTTGTTCACAGGTTAGCTCCAGTCCATGCCTTCGTCTGTATTGGGTAGTCATTCCATGGTACCAGCATCTCCAAAATGCAACAGCCCCAGCATCTGGGCTACACCTTCAACAATGGCTTCTCCCTAGAACCTATTATGATGGTCATAAGCAACCATGTGAGTGCTGGGAATGGAACCCAAGTCTTCTGCAAGAGCAAAAAAATACCCTTAACCATTGAGCCATTTCTCTAGCTCATCAGCCTGCTTTCTTATATCCTCCAGGATCACCTGCCCAGGGGTGGCATCACCTATAATGGGATAGGTCCTCCCTCATCAATCACCAATTAAGAAAATTAAGGCTTGTCTACAGACCAATCTGGTGGGTTCCTTTTTCCAAAATGACTCTAGCTTGTGTCAAGTTGACATAAAATTAGTCATCACATTTAGCTATTTAAGAGCATTTAAAACTGTGGATTTTAGAATAAAGCTTAGAATTGCATTTGGAGAGAACTGCATCTTCACATAGTAAAGCACCCTGTCCAAGAGCGTGAGTTGCCTCTTCTTTCATTTATGCCATTTATGTTTTTAAATATACTTACACATTTTCCTTCCTAGAGGCCTCTATTCATTTTAGCTTAATTTCTGAACTTTGTAGTTTTGGTGAACCATTAATATTAATGGTGTGTGTGTGTGTGTGTGTGTGTGTGTGTGTGTGTGTGTGTGTGTGTGTGTGATATGACAATGTCAGTCCTTTAGAACAAAGGTGTGACCTTTAGTGTTGTTTCATGGTTCTCCAACTGGAGTTGCACTGACTGGGAAAGGGTCTTCTGAAGACTCCATTCACATAAAAACACCAACTCTTACCCTGCAGGACTGGGGTTTGGTTGGTTAGAGCAGATGTGGGAATCTGAATGTATAACAGTTCTCAGATCATTCTGATGGGCAGCCATGTTGAGGAGGTCCTGTTCATTGCTCTAAAAGATAATTGAGGACATTTAAAAAATGGGGTTTTTTTTTTGCTCCATTTGGATGTTCCAAGGAAAGATAATTTTGAAATAATTATGAATTGTGAATCAGCACTAATAATTATAAATGTAGGTAAGTCACAAACCCATTGTGCTTTGAAAAAGCTCCAATGCCTTAAATCTACTAAATATTCCTGAAATATCATTTAAAGGCAAATTCATCAAACATCCAGGACAAATCTAAAAATATAACTTATTCTTTTTTTTTCTAAAACATGGCAGTTATCAGTGACTGTCGGATTGGCAGACGGGCATTCACATTGTTGAGAAAACGCCGGCTGCTGTCGAGTGGAATTGTGTGATACACAACACTTAACCCCTGCTTGGGTGAAGCTCATTGAAATGCATTTCATCAGGGAAATCAACAAGAAGACTGTTGTAGCTTTCAGGCACACGTGGACAATAGGGAAGATGGATGTTTATGTGGGCGTTTATAATTACCTGCTTTAGCTCTCCTAAAACTTGAATGAATTGGCCCTTAAATGTCATCTGGAGGAAGATGGACCAATTGCTTGTCCACGTGTTCATATGATTCATCACATTTTACAGGAGCATATTAAAGACTTTGTGGGTTAAAAAAATTATCTCATGATGGAATTGGAGGCAATTAGACTTGTAGGGTTTCAGTGAGCTGTGCCTCTGAAGTTCACATGACTATGGATGTGGTTATGCTGAGGTACATTTCACTGTCCTAAAAAGCATTTATGAAGAGATGCATCTTCTGGAGAGATGGCTTAGCCATTTAGTGCATTGGCTGCTCCTTTAGAGGTCCTGAGTTCAAATCTCAGCAAGCACATGGTGGCTAACAACCATCTATAGTGGCATCTGAAGCTCTCTTCTGTCATGCAGGCATACATGCAAATCAAGTGCTCATATACATAAACAAATCTAAAAAATAGCATTTGTGAGTTTGCCTTCAAATACCACTAGCAGACTCTTTCTCTTATATCATTGTAACTTAAACTCTGAAGTTTAAAAGGGGGGGGGTGTTATATTACCAACACTCACTCTGTTCATTGATAGACTAACATGCTTTTGATATTATAAGAAGTCTAGTGGTATCTTCACGTTCATTGTTTGCACATAAACTGTCTTTATAGTGGTTGTATTTCCTTTGCATGTAGAAAAAATGTGTGTTTCCCCATACTTGCATAGGCTTATGTGTCAGTGTCATCCAACAGCTTGAGGAAGTTGGTTCTCACATCATGTGGGTTCCACAGATCAAACTCAGGGCATCAGGCTTGGTGGCAAGTGTCTTTACCTGCTCAGCCAACTTGCCAGCCTGGTCACATTTCTCTTTTTTCAGCTAATAAAATGTTTATATGTGAGCAAAACATCCTCATTTCTCTCTTACACTAATCAAGAGGGTATCCACACAGGGAACCTTCAAACGAAACTCTTACTAGGAGCTTTGAAGATAAAGAAGACCATACCAGGAAGTCTCATCACAACCCCAAGCATCTTTTGCAATCTTTGAGAATACCTCGTTCAGATTGTTCCTATCAAGGGACACTGTGGTATCAGACAAGGAGACAGCTACATTAATATTGACACTGCTGAATAAAATGTTTAAGAAATAATCTTATCTCTACTAAATACATACATACTTTCCCTGTCATTATTCCTTAAACAGTGAATTTACAGCATGTAGTGGCATTAGATATTATAAGTAACCTAGAGATAGCAGTGTATATGCAACCACTTTCCCACTTGGTAAGACAGACATAAGCATTCACAAGCACATGGTCTTGGCCATGGGTCCTGGAACCAAGCCAATAAACACTGATGGAAGAATTTATATGTATATAGGTACAGATGATCCAGATGTGGGTATAAATGTAGATACGGGGGGGGAGGATTCTATAGTGTCTATTATTTATAAAGTCACCACTTTGAGCCATTACCAGAATATCTGACATTTTCCTATATTTAAAGATTATAAAACATATATGAATTTTTTCTCCAGGCCAGATGTATTAGAACACTCCCGTATTCTCAGCGCTCTGGAGGCTGAGTCAGGAAGATTGTACATCCACACCAGTCTGGGATATATAATGAGGGCCTATGTAAAAGAAAGGAAGGAAGGAAGGAGGGAGGGAGGGAGGGAGGGAGGGAGGACACTTTTCAAGTTTGACAACTCTGTGAAGTGTTGTTAAGCTGCTGTTCAGCTGGGGAAACATGGCAAATAAAACAGTGAATTTACTGTGAACCAGGCTTTGCTGGGTCTTCAGTACCTTGGTACTGATTGGTACTAGTATTTTCTTCTTTCCACGAGATTAAGTCTTTCTTTAGGAATTAAGAACAGGGTGGAGAGCTCTCTGAAAGGGATCATTGTAAACTTCACAGGTTCTGCAGCCTCTGTCCCTCAGCCAAACTGTCACCACAGTGTGAAGGCAGCATAGCAGCACAGAGGGAACAGATGGGGGCTCTAATGGAACTTGCAAGCCAGGAGGCCAGCTCAGTCTAGGCGGTTTAGTTTTCTCACAGAACCCAAGGCCATCAGGAAAGAAGTCAAGCATGTAACCTGAATGTGTTTTAACATTCATGTTCCTCACACACATTTTATGTGTGTTTCTTTATTTAATACTTTATTTATTTAAATGTGAGTACCTGTATATGAATGTGTGTGGGGGTATGTGAGCAGATACCCCTGGAGGTATAGTTACAGGTAGTTGTGAGCCCCCTCACAAGGGTGCTGGAACTGAATTTAAGCCCTCTGCAAAAGCAGTGTATAGTCCTAAACACTGAACCATTTCTCCCACTGAAAATTTCAAAATCACATTTGCTTGTTTGTTTGTGTGTCTGTGTACATGTACAAGTGTAGGTGTAGGTGTACGTGCACAAGTGTGCATGTGGAGGTCAGAGGATAACTTTGGGGCGTTAGTTCTCTCATGGGCTCTGGAGAAGGAATGCAAGCCGTTGGACTTGGTGAACAGTGCTTTAACCCAGTAAGTTATGGCCCCGGCTCATTTCTAGCTAGAGATATCTCACAGTTTTACTGCAGATTTCATGGAAGGAGTTACACTGAACAGTGCTCCATAGACTGCTTAGTTGTCACACCTAAGCATTTCTCCTGTCCCCCCGGGCTTTCCTGGTATTCACTTCTGTTCCTTCTGAAGCCTCTTGTCTCCCTGGTTGTCTAGTTTGCCACCCCTCCCCCACCAGATCATCCCTCTGGATATTTCTTTCCTCCTGTGCTTTCTGCCAGTCATTGTCTGTTAGCACCTCATAAGGTCCTGGAATCTGTTCTCCTCAGCAGGAGGACTGACTTACAAGTTCCATGTTTTCTCCACTGAGTGGAAAGTGGAACACAGTGACTATTTACACAATGGCAAACGTTTTCATAGTATTAGATTCTTGCTTTAAAATCTAGGAAGTTGAAAAAGCATTACCCCAAACCTAAAACTTTATGTATTGTTACTACATTAAGACTGCAGAGACTATGCAGATTAGAGATCACTAAAGTAATGTTCTCATGGTTGGCTGCTCAGGGTCATGGTCACTCAGGGTCATGGTCACTCAGGGTCATGGTCACTTAGTGCTCTGATTCTCAGCTTCCCTAGGAAAATTTCTACATGGAAAAAATATGGCTTTTTTTGGTCTAAAGATGTAGTTACTCAATTAGAATATTTGTTTAGAATGCATAGGTTTGGTCCCCAGCACAATTTATAGCAGACATGCTGTCTCATGACTATAATATCAACTTTTGGGAGGTAGAAGCAGAAGAAATTAAAACAATAAAAAGGGTAACTGGGGAGTTTTGGGCCAGCCTAGGCTGCATGAGATACCTCATCTTCAAATAAAAATTGCTTGTTTCAAGTTAACTCAAATATTAAAGAATTTTGCTTAGATTATTTTGTTGTTGTTTCTTGAAGAGTTTCCAGTTGATAGCAGAGTCAATGGGATCCTCCTGAAGGAGATGTGTTGACATTCACAGTGAACAAAGAGCATTGGATGATGTCTGAACCAGTCATTCTGCAGCACAAGGCTTTGTGGCTATTCTTGGAAACTCTGATGCTAAAATTGCATCTCATTTTTATGGAGGTCTTCTGGTAACCAATTATCAAAATATTTCAAAGTCAACTGTCATGTGAGGCACATGCAGAGGGAGGGTTGCTTCTGTTCATTTTCAATACCATCAAAGAATCCTTCAGTTGATTCATTTAATAAACTATGTTAAACAGCTTATTGCATGCCAGAGGCCCCATAGCAGTGTTACTGGCTTGGGATACAGCCCTGCACCATGCCAGCAGTTACCTGTAAAGGGTTCCTTTTCGAAGACATTCACCTAGGCAAAATCAGGATTTGAAGCCTTTGAAGAAATGAGCCAATATGAAGGAATGTTGGATTTATTAAAAGCAGAAGGAAGGTACTCTGAAAAGAGGGTGGGGCAAAGTAAGGGGAAAAGACAAGTGTGAACATCCCAAGGAAGAGGAAGAGTTATGTTTTTCTGTAGGGGTATTTATAGGACTTTGTAACTTTCAAGTTATACCTATAAAGGTAGACAAGAACCCACTTTTCCTATTTCTAACATTGTCCAGAGACATAGTTTACAGCAGGGTTAAAATCTCAGCACACAAAGTTGAAAGGTGGATTCATGTGGGATACTGGTCAGGTTTAAGAAAAGGGGGGAGTTCTAGACACACAAGTTAAGCCCCAAGTAAACACAGCCTAATTTCTGTCCTGTATATCGATGATTGAGGTCTCTGTTAATATATCATCTGGCCCTCAGTAACTCTTAGTCACACTATTTGCTGTCTGAAAAGAGGAAAGCTTTTGTATCTGTAGGCTATTCCATCCTGATTAGTACTTCCGAAGTCTCCTTTCTTTCTTTGCAGTGAAAGCAGCAGATCAGGACTTGTATAAGACTGCCTCCCCCAACTTTTATCCTCTGTTGCTGAAATTCATTGTCTTTTTATCCTTTTCAAGATGACTCGGCTTGTGCTCTGGAGATCACAGTGCATAGGGAGAGCTTCAGAGCGTCTGTCTCTCCAGGTGGCACTTGAGCAAGAAGGGCTTCCTCACCTCAAAAACATCTAGGGATGATTCATATAGAACACAAAATAAGTAGTTAAGAAGGTAGGTCTACGATCTGTATGATAAGAACTTCAAGTCTCTGAAGAAAGAAATTGAAGAAGATCTCAGAAAATGGAAAGACCTCCCATGCTCATGGATTGGCAGGATTAATACAGTAAAAATGGCCATCTTGCCAAAAGCAATCTAAAGATTTAATGCAATCTCCATCAAAATTCCAACTCAATTCTTCATAAAGTTAGAAAGAGCAATTTGCAAATTCATTTGAAATAAGAAAAACCCATGATAGTGTAAACTATTCTCAATAATATAAGAACTTCTGGGGGAATCCAGCTATATTACAGAGCAATAGTGATAAAAAATAACTGTATGGTATTGATACAGAGACAGGAAGGTAGATCAATGGAATAGAAATGAAGACCAATAAATGAACCCACATACCTATGGTCATTTCATCTTTGACAAAAGAGTTAAAACCATCCAGTGGAAAAAAGACAGCCCTTTCAACAAAAGGTGCTGGTTCAACTGGAGTCAGCATGTAGAAGAATGCAAATCAATCCATCCTTATCTCCTTGTACAAAGCTCAAATCTAAGTGGCTCAAGAACCTCCACATAAAACCAGATACACTGAATCTAATAGAAGAGAAAGTGGGGAAAAGCCTCAAACACATGGGCACAGGGGAAATTTTCTTGAACAGAACACCAATGGCTTATGCTCTAAGATCAAGAATTGACAAACGGGACCTCATAAAATTGCAAAGCTTCTGTAAGGCAAAGGACACTGTCATTAGGACAAAAGGGCAACCAAACCAAGAGATTGGGAAAAGATCTTTACCAATCCTACATCTGAGAGAAGGCTAATATCCAAAATATACAAAGAACTCAAGAAGTTAAGACTCCAGAGAATCAACAACCCTGTTAAAAATGGGGTACAGAGCTAAACAAGAATTCTCAACTGAGGAACATTGAATGGCTAAGAAGCACCTAAAGAAATGTTCAACATCCTTAGTCATCCTTAGAGAAATGCAAATCAAAAGACCCCTGAGATTCTGCCTCATACCAGTCAGAATGGCTAAGATCAAAAACTCAGGTGACAGCAGATGCTGGTAAGGATGTGGAGAAAGAGGAACACTCCTCCATTGTTGGTGAGATTGCAAGCTCGTATACAACAACTCTGGCAATCAGTCTAGAGGTTCCTCAGAAAATTGTACCTGAGGACCCAGCTAAACCACTCCTGGGCATATCCCCAAGGATGCTCCAATATATAACAAGGACACATGCTCCTCTATGTTCATAGTAGTGTTATTTATAATAGCCAGGAGCTGGAAAGAACCCAGATGTCCTTCAACAGAGCAATGGATATGGAAAATGTGGTACATCTACACAATGGAATACTATGCAGCTATTAAAAACAATGACTTCATGAAATTCTTAGGTAAATGGATGGAACTAGAAAATATCATCTTGAGTGAGGTAAACCAGTCACAAAAGAACACACATGGTATGCACTCACTGATAAGTGGATATTAGCCCAAAACCCAGAATACCCAAGATACAATTCACAGACCACATAAAGCTCAAGAAGAAGGAAGACCGAAGTGTGGATGCTTCAGTCATTCTTAGCAAGGAGAATAAAAAATACCAACAGGAAGAAACATGGAGACAACATGTGGAGCAGAGACTGAAGGAAAGGCCATCCAGAGACTGTCCCACCTGGGGATCCATCCCATATACACCCACCAAACCCAGACACTATTGTGGATGCCAAGATGTGTTTGCTGACAGCAGCCTGGCATAGCTGTCTCCTGAGAGGCTCTGCTACAGCCTGAAAAGTACAGAGGTAGATGCTTGCAGCTAACCATTGAGCTGAGAATTGGGTCCCAATGGGGGAATTAGAGAAAGGACTGAAGGAGCTGAAGGGGTTTGCAACCCATAAGAAGAACAACAATATTAAACACAACTACTACCACCACCACTACTACCACCCCAGAACTCTCAGAGACTAAACCACCATCCAAAGAGTACACAGGGATAGACCTATGACTCTAGCCCCATATGTAGCAGAGGATACCTTGGTTCTATCAAGGCTAGATGCCCCAGTTTAGGGGAATGTCAGGGTATAGAGGCAGGAGGGAATAGGTGGGGGGGTGGGGGAGCACCCTCATAGAAGCAGGGGAAGTGGGGAATGGGATAGTGGGTTTCTGGAGGGGAAATTGTGAAAGGGATAACATTTGAAATATAAATAAAAAATTCAATAAAAGAAAAAAAGAAATGATAAAAAGAAAGGAAGGAAGGAAGGAAAGAAGAAAGAAAGAAAGAAAGAAAGAAAGAAAGAAAGAAAGAAAGAAAGAAAGAAAGAAAGAAAGGAGGTCTAGGAGCCTAGCATAATTATCATTAGAGAGACCAGAGAGACTTCTCTTGTAACTGGTAGGAGCAGATGCAGAGTACCAAACTTTAGGTGGGGCTGGGAAGCCCTGTGAAGGGGGAAGAAGCATTGGAGGAACCAGAAGGGCCAGGGACACCAAAGAACACAGCCCATGGAACCAACTGACTGGAACTCATGGGGGCTCCAGAGACTAGGGAGTCTGCAGGGGTCTGACCTAGGTCCTTTGCATATAGGTATGGCTGAGTAGTTTGGTGTTCTTGTGAGATTCCTAACAGTGGAACCAGGGATTATCTTTGGTTCTGTTGCCTACTTGTGGGACCCTTTTTGTCCTTGCCTTGCCCAGCCTTGATGTGACAGTATGTGCCTGGTCTTATTATAACTTGTTATGTTGTGTTTGTTTAATATACCTGGGAGGCTTGTGCTTTTCTAGGGGAGGTAAGAATTAGGAGGTGGAGGGTTACATGGGGGGGTTAGAACTAGGAGGAATGGGGAGGTGGGAAGGAGAAACTAGGAGGATGGGAGGGAGAGGAACTGCAATCAGGATGTAATATAGGAGAGAAGAATAAAAATGGTGGAAATATAAAGAAAGGTCTAAGAAAACATAAAGAGAAATGTCACTGAAACTAAATGCAGATTAATGAACAAGGGAAGTGATGCAAATTGTCCACTTACTAGTGATGAATTATCATTCTGTCTCTGAGTTTCCTGGAAGCCAAAGCAAGCACAAGGAAAATATCAACAAAACGAAATCCAGTCAAAGATTACTAAGGATCCCTGAGGGATCCTCTGACTTTTTCTAACTGACCCCTTGCCTTCATAGTTCCTGGGTAAACCAGATGGGTCTCAGGTTTTCTTATGCTTTGCTGAAGAGAAACTAATGGGGTCTGGGTGAAGATTAAGTGAAGAACAGCCAAATCACTTGGTGGTCTCCTAGAGCAGTCCATCCTGCTTAATTCCCCCCTGTTTAATCTATCAAGTTAGTAGTCTCCAGAGAAGTTCATATTCTGGTCACCTTTAAAGAGCATCCTGTGCCCCTTATTTATCTCTTTTTCATGTTGTGCATCAGGGGATGCAAATGTTTGTACTGTGAACAATCTGATAGAGGTTTCATAAGCTAGAAGTGGCAGGAATGTTCCAGTTGGAAAAACTCATATCCTGAATAGGATTGGAGGTAGAGATATTGGGGGGAGGGTGTCTGTATTTTTTCCATACCCAGGCCTGTGTAACTTTTTGCTCTGCTGTACCAGGTCTAAACACCTTCCCTGTAGATTCTCAGTGAATTTGGTGGCATTAGCATTCATATCTATATCAATGACAAGGCACCTTGTTTAAGGAACAGAAGAGGACAGATTCACATTAGGTATGCAGGCTATAAAGAACTCAAAACATTGTTATGAACCTGGGTATGGTGGTACATATCTGTGATTCTAGTCCTGAGGAGGCTGAAGCAGGACAACTGTGAATTTGTGGCTATATAAAGGCCATTTCTATGTCTTTTTTCTAATGATTAAAAATTAAAGAACACAGATTAGAACATAGTACATGTCTTATAAAGCTTAAAGTAAAAATTTTCTAGAATCCATCCAGATAAAGAAGTTTTAACTTCTTATATAGCTCAATATATTTCACTAAAACATAAGGAATTCTGTTTTTCTGATAAAATTCATATTTTTTTGAAGTAAAATGAGTCACGGGCAAATATAACAATGACAATAAAGTGTCATTTTTAAGATTCCATACAAGATTACACATCGTTAAAATCCTACTGCCATTCGGAGCTGGAGAGATGGCTTTGTGGTTAGAAGCACATGCTGCTCTTGCAGAATGTAGAGGAATTTAGACCAGCAACATGCTCGTCTGGCAAAGGATCATCTGCAGTCCAGCAAGAATGCAGAAATGCCCTAGATCACAGTATGATCTGGCAGGAATACAGACACACACTTAGTACACACCTTTAATCCCCAGCAATGAAGGTAAGGTTAATCTGTAGAATGATGTGTCTTGTAGTTTGCAGGTTTTAAAGTGACATCTAATAGAGGGGCAGTCAGTGTGATGAGTTAGAGAAAGATTTGACAGAATGAGTCAGAGATAGGATACACCCAACTCATAGGACAACAGCAGAGGAAGAGAAGATACTTAAAAGCAGTGTGAGAGAAAAGCATGTGGTGTGGTATATGATGGACAGTGTGTATGTATGGAAGTCTTACAGGGACAGTTTTACAGAGACAGGTTACGGAGAGAACAAGCAAGACACAAGTGAAGACAGAAAGAGTCAGAGAAGTAAAATGATCCAGAAGATTAGAACACATTGACAAAGTTAGTATGAGGCCAGGCAGAGCAATTCAGTCAGAAGCCTAGAGAAGGTAGATTAAATCAGTCAGCTTGGAAGATTAGATTGTAAGGAGGCTAGAAGCTTCCCAACCTAGGCCTAAGGACAGTTAGAACAGAGAAAGAAGGACTCTGGGCTCAGCCCAAGCCATATAATTTGTACAGCTAGGATACAGCTCTTATCTCATTACTTTGTCTGAGAAAATAAAACCAGCATTTGCAGCAGAAGACATGGGTTTTGTTCCTAGCACCAATTTGTTGGGTTATAGCCACCTACAACTCCAGTTCTATGGGATCCAACATCCTTGCTCGGCCTTTGTAGACATAAGGCATATACAAGTTATACATATACGATACAGGCTTTCACAAATACACATCAAATAAAAATAAGTAAATTTCAAAACTAAATTAATCATAATTTCTAAAACAGAAATTACATTGCTATTTAAAATTACTAATTTTCTATGCATGCATACTTGCATGATAATGATTTATTTGAATTGCTTGAATTTATAGTGCAATAATTTAATCTATATTTTATAAGTCTCTCAAAAACATAATTTTGGTGACCATTGTACTATTGTTCTAGTCATGTGCCTCATAAAGTACTTAGTTGTTTTCTTAGAACAAACAAATAAGCATATAAACAAAGAGATATTTACTTTTATTTATGTGTACATGTGTGTCTTTGTGGCAGTTTGTGCATGCAATGCCTTTGGAGGCTAGAAGAGGGCATCAGAGTGCCCTGGTGATAAAGTTACATTTGGTTGTAAGATGCCCAGTGTGGTGGTTGGAACTAAAACTCAGGTCCTCTGGAAGAGCAAGTGCTTTTCACTACAAACCTCTCTCTTGCCCCCCCCACCATTTACTTTTTTTCTATCAGGAGTTCCTTGATATTTGGGGATCGGTGGATGAATACATTGTTTCGTAATTCTCACCTAGTGCTTCACTTGGGATCAAGTAAATGTGACTTCTGCCCCAATCCCATATTAAGAGAACCTGTGCTTTGAGGTAACTTCCCTGAAATTTCTAGTTTCCCTTACTACTTAGGACCTATGAAAGCAACCCATAGTGAAGGCCAGCTTCAGGGCAACAGTCACTCAGAACCCTACACTGAGAGGTACGTTACACCATTACTGTCTTGGTATTTTAATTCACCTTTAGGCAATTTCTACCTTTTCACTTTGCACTGAGTTCTAAAAGTTTTATAACCTTGCCCTAAGTGTGGTGCCATCTGGATAAATGCTCTTGGTCTGCATCAGGACCAGATCCCTCTATTTCCCCTCAGGGATGTCCCTGGTCATCTCATCCTGATGTAAGGTTGTACAGATACCCAGAGAAGCTACAGAGATTGGACACTTTGGAATCATTGAGTATCAGGCCCAGGATAGCATTATGACTGGAAAATTATTCCTCCTGGAGACTATGGTACACATTCTGCAGGATTGGAGTAAGCATAGCTACAAGAATGCTACTGCTATAGTAATAATGGGTGACTCAGATTGCTTATATAGTCAAAGGCCCACATGCTCCATGAGTGACCCTGCATGGTAAAAGCCCAGAATAACACAATGTTAATTTTTGATTGCCAATTTGACATAGTCTAGAATACCTGAGAAGAGGGTCTCAGGGAAGAATTGTGTAGATCAGGTTGTCTATGGGAGGGGGTGGCTATCAGGACTGTGATAACTTAGATGAGATGATTTGACCACTAAGGGTGGGATCATTCCCTAGGTAGAGGGTTCTGAGCCATGCAAGAGTGGAGAAAGCCAGCTGAGCATAAGCTTGCATCCATTCATTTTTCTCTACTCTTGACTATGGATGTGACCAGCTATTCCACATGCCTGCCTTGACTTCCTGGCAATGATAGAATTGTGAACTAAAATAAATCTTTAGTCCCCTGCCTTTTGTCAAACAATATCCATGCACACTGTTGCTTTTGCAACATTTGGCAGAGCTGGGGTGAGGTAAGAAACTATAGCAATCTCTATCCCTCTGTCTTGTCTCTGTCTCTGTCTCACCTGCCTCACCACCTCCTGTTGTTCTGTCTTTGAGTACTTTATGACAATAACACAAAGTGAAAGCAAAACCACCACTCTGCCTTAATTTCTCTGTTTTTGACAAACCACAGTTAATTTGGGGTTTTGACACAAGCCAGAAGTCCTGGACAGTCCTCAGTCAGAAAACAGAGAGTTAGCAAAGTCAGAAGCAAAAAGTTCCAAGAAGGTAGTGAGGGCCCTTGAGAGGGACTATCCTAAAGAGTGAGGGCTTATTGGGAGCAACAGTTCCCAGAAGGCTTGAAGAACATTGGTAAAGGCTGTACTCTGACTCAGAGCTTATTTATAAACTCTTCGTTAATTTCCTGATGTTATAATCAGAAGCTGAATTTCCCACAGTTGCTGGTATGAATGGGAAAGTCACAGCATATGGCAAGAGTGGTGAATTTTAGGAAGCTTACATTTTTTTTCTTTCCTTAGAGGCCCTGAACTGAGAAAGTTCCTTTCCCTTCATTTATCCTTGCCATCTGAGGATCAGCTCAGCTCAGCTCTGCTCAGCTCAGCTCAGCTCTTCTTACAAAGTCCTGGACTGTGGGTTTGGAAATGCCACCTGCCCTAGGGGCTTGGAGCCCAGCACACTGTGCTCTTGGTGGTGATGGGCGGAAGTGCAGCCATCTTGGAGAGTGGGTTGATGCCTGGAGGGGCAGTGCTTACTCCTGACCTGGCCTTGGCATCCAAGACCGGCTGTACTGATGAACTGATGCTGTACTGGGGCTTTACTTTTATCTGCTCTTTCCCTGGCTTTGCTTTCTTGCCATTGCCAGAAGGATAAATGTAGTCAAGGGAGCATTTCCACATCAAAGGGTCAAAGACGGCCTTGTGGAGGTTTCCACTATGCTCCCCAGTCACTAGGAAGGATGGGAAACAAAAGGTCAAAGTTAACTGCAAAATATCATATATTTACTTAAAATTTATTAAATCTAACCCCAGCCTACTTCCCTGTTAATATTATGGGGGCTACAGAAGGGAAAAGCATTATTTTTTCCTTCTGTGGGGCTCACATGATAATGTGAGAGCAAATTACATGGCCTTCTGAAAATTCCAGAGTGATGGTCCTCAACCTTCCTGATGCTGCGACTTTTTCATATTGTTCCTCATGTTGTAGTGACCCCCAACCACAAAACTATTTTTGTTGCTACTTCATACTAGTAATTTTGCTACTGTTATGAATTGTGGTGTTAATATCTAATATGTGACCCCTGTGAAAGGGCCATTTGACCCATAAAGGGGTTGTGACCCAGAGGCTCTAGAGTTTTTACTAATGCACTGCGAAAGCACAAACAGGATAGTAATTCATTCTTCTTGGAAGAGGCAGGAATTCCTGGGTAAATCTTCATGGAAGAAGCACTTCTGAGCTGAGCTTGAGGGTGCAGTGGTTGGAACATAAGCGTTTGTGGGTATCAAATGTGTCCATGCTTCCTGGCAGTCCCCATCATCTTCTGAAGTTCCATTGCAACTGTGTGACAAGTTCTGCCTAACATTTGCATAGATGCCACCAGCTTCCAAGACAGGGTGCTTAAAAGCCTCATCCATTTTTCTTTCTGAAATTTGGAAGCTGTGGAAAGACACTGTGGATCGTCGGTATGAGATACTGGCATCGTTGCATGGAAGAGGGTCCCCAGTAAAGAGACCCAGCTCTCATGGGGCTGGAGGAGAAGTCCATGCTGTAAGAGAGTGTGGTTTTGCATCAATGAACTTAGAGGTACTTGGTATTACAGGTTAGCCAATCACACTTTGATTAATCTTAGGATTTTTTCCCTAAGTGTATGAGGTGACTTTTCAGATTTGGAAAAGACGTTTCAGGGGAACAGCAGGTGAAAATGTAAAGCAGTATTTCCAGAAGAAGAGAAGTGGAGGAGGAAGAGGAAGAAGGAGAGGAGGAGGAACAGGAGGAGGAAAAAGCTTCTCTATTTCTCTACTAATCCTGGTCATTCTTGGCTAAACCCTGCTCTTAGAGCTTCTAAAAAATTACATGTACAGAAAACAAAACCAAACCAAAACAAAACCCCAGTTGAAAAAGGCTCACAGGGTGGTGTGGATTTTTTTTTTTTGTAGGAAGTTGAGAGTACATGGAAACATCAGTGCCAGGGAAGGGTGTGTGGGCCACTGGAGCACTGGGTTGGAGACAGTAAGGGTGGAGAAGCCAGTTGTCTGCCACTGAACAGTTGTTGACACGAGGTCCTCACTTGCAAGTCACTGGCACGGAGGTCCCTTCTGATGATGGTTAGAATGTACTACTTACCTCCTCTTTGGCCTCTACCTTGTGACCTGTCACCAGTTCTGGGCAACAGAAAGTCTCATTTGGCAGCCCATTATACTCATCCTAGACTCCAGAGTCCAGAAACCGTGTCTTGCCTTCCACATGGCAACACCTAAACTGTCACTGGCTTCCTGACTCCAACTTCAGAATGGCGGCTCCATTTCTTTTCTTGTTGGTGTTAATGTTCGCTTTTTACCTTGGTCTTCTTTCTCTCACACTCCAGTGGCCTGGCCTGTTCTTTTCTTTAAAGAAAATTCATAGACTACTTAGAGCGGTCACATTTTTCAGTTAGGAGCTGACTGTTTCTGGTTAAATTTTTATGTCTATGCCCACTTCCAATTCTGTCCCCTTTAATAGCTCTGCGACATTGGGCAGGTTACTCACACTTTTTAAGCCTTAGTTTTCCAATCTGAAAATGGCATAATGGCCCATCATTGCTACAGAGCCACCTCTCCAACGCCCCTAAAGAGCACAGTGACAGGCCCAAGAAGAAGGAGAGGAGTGCACAGCCCAGTGTGTGGCTTAATGACACCTGAAGCAGGGCACAGGGGCCTGAGGGCTGTGTTCAGGGTGAGGTTGGAGCAATCCAAACACACCTGCTCCAGCAGAGGGTTTGTTTGGTTTTGTTCTTTCTTGTCCCACACCTGTCCTCTGTGCCCGCTAGGATCCAAACTTCAGTTCATCCATCCTGAGCCTTCTGCTTCCTATATCCATGAAGTCAAAGCTTCTGGCCCCTAGACTCCTCTTTTCCACAAAATATGCCTTCTTTGTTTCAAATCCAGTGCCAATGCCATCATTTCAAGCATAGGGCCCCCAACCCCAATGAGGGGAGTAAATAAGTTAGGTTCAAGCCAGCTTAGGAGCATTTTAAGTGAGGTAATGTGCTCTCCTCTCTGGGTCTCCCCACTCTATGCTGTGGGGAGCTCAGACAGGAAGAACATAAGGGTATAGTGGGGCTAAATCCCACATGCATTTTCGCTCATTGTAGGGGGTGCCATATAGGTGAAATTAGAAAATGGGTATGGTCAGACTTGCCAACGAGCTGAGTGGTCTTGCCCTAGGTAAGACAAGAAATGGATGCACCCGCTCCAGCTAGATTTGGGCTGATCGACAGGAAACTTTACAGCGATGCATGGAACACTGAGGTCTCTGCTTTAGCTTGTGATCTACAAGTTGTGCAGCAGAGACAAATATATTCTGGCAATTGTAAAAGTTCCATATCAGGGTCCTGATGAAGATGTAACTCTGCTGATTTGTGGCTCCATCACCAGCCCCTCAAGCTGTTTCCAGCCGCTTATTTATGGCTTTCCTAGGCTGTGTATCTTATCACCGCAAAACGGATGGAGGGGTGCAAATGAAACAACAGCTTCCTTCTGCTCTGTTTACATCTTCTTGCTTGTCACAGCTAAAGAAAGGCACAGACTCCCAATCTGCCAGGGGCTGGATTACTTCTGTTGTGTACAACAGAATGTTGTATACAACAGGATGTTGGTGGACAGAGAGGACTATGGACCTTGAGACACTTTGTTTTTGAGCTCTTAAAATGTGCATGACTTGGAAGATTGGGGCTAGTTTTCTTCATTTTCATAGTGGACAAAAACTGTGACATGCACACAGGTATCCTCTGCAGTCTCGGCGAATTCTGAGTCTGCAGATGGACTTCGTGGTCCAACACTACCTTTTTTTGCACTCATTCCTTTTCCATGGCTCTGTCATAGACTTGCATATCTTCACACCTCAGCTTTACTTTGGTACAGGTGTCTTTATGGGTCTGAAGTCACAAGTGTCACTTCATTCAGTCTGAACCTGGACCTGAGAAAGCCTTATGCATGCTTATTGAACTAATGTGACAACTTCATGTCATAAGAAAATGACCTACAGCTATACCACTAACTTCAAGCCTCAAGGAGAATTGCAGAAAGGGGGATGAAAAGAATATAAAGTCTAGAGGAAAGGAGGCAAGCCACAGAAAGTACATCACCTGGATATGATATGGACACGGCACTCATGAATTCACAGTAGGTGTGGATCCACACAAGGCCTGTCCAACATTAAGCCTGTCAATATTTTACTATGGAATACTCATGAGACTCAGCTCCTACCCAGACACTACTGATAGTGAGTGTTTGCTGAGGGGTGAGTACCACATTCTTCAGACACTGACAAGTTGCCCTTGCTCCATTAAAGAACCTTCCACTTCTGCTCATACAAGCAGCTCTGGTTAGGCTCAGTGAATCACACTCACAGCAGGAAGAAGATTTGCTGGGACACGGAGCGTTTTCATCAGAAGAGGGTGGAGGATGAGAGAAAACAGGGAGGTGGTGAAATGAATGGTTGATGTTCATCATACACATGCAGGAAAGCATCGAAGAATAAAGCATAGAATGACCTATACATTGCTCTTGGGAGGAAAAGCCACACAGAGTGAATTGCTTAGATCACTGAACCCTCAGCCCACCCTCATGGTCTTATGTGGTAGAAAAGGGTGTAAGTCAATAAATCTTAGCTCCATGACTATAGCTGATGGGGAAGAGCTTGGAGCTAAATAAGTTGTTATTTAATAACCAATACTTGTTAACTCACTCACCTTTGATATATTCTAGTGTGGGTTCCTTATGTTTTCTTATAACTCTCCAGTGCTGTGGTTAAATTAGGGTATTCCCTTCAAAATTCATGTTGCAACAACTTCAAGCACATTAATATTATGAAGCATGGCATTTGGGGAGGCAGGAAAGCCTTCATGGTTAGGATTGGCACAATTGTAAAGGGCTGGAAGTTGAAGGGTGAACCCTCTTGACTTTCTATCCTTCCTACAAGATGAGTACACAACTTTCTTCCCATTCAGAGAATGCCCCAACCAGGAATTGCCTTCAGGCAGAGCACAGTCTTCCAGACCAGCACGTTGGCCTTGGGTCTCCCCCACCCCTTTTTTTTTTTTACTTAAGCAGTACGTAAAGCCCCTAACCTTGCATCTTCACAATCGTCTCTTCCCTGTATTTGCCCCTCTCCTTTCCTACTTATCAGGATTTGGCTCTCCTCTCCAGGAGTTTCTTTCAGTCCTTGTCCAGTTTTCGACTGGTAACACCCACCTTGCTGGGTGGACAGTTGTGCCATTAGCCTTCTCTCGCTGGACTCATTCAGTGTAGACAACGTATTTCTTCCTGTACACTTGGACTACTTTGCCAATCTGCTGGCCTTTGTAGTGTCCTTGAACAACCTGAACTTCATCGTCTTTTCCAATGGGCACAGATCAAACATTATACTTCTATTTCAGTTCCTTGGAAAGAGGAGAAGATATGATCTTCCTCTCAATGTGAGAAGATGCATTGAAATGTCATTTGTGACTCTTGCTTTGGTCAGCAGTTATGAAGAGATTGAATTTCATTTTGCCAGCTGTGATCCAGTGATGGCCACAAAAGGTGAATTTCCCCACCTCTTAACCTATGAGAAATATATTTCTGTTATATTTACATCACCAAAGTCCATGATGTTCTGGAATAGTAGAACAAATGGGTTAAGAGTGTAGTAGTTAATGTTCATTGTCAACTTGACATGATTTTAGACTCACTATGGAAACCCACTTCAAGGCATGCCAATAAGCATGCTTCCTGAAAGGTTTAGCTGAAAGGGAAAACCCACCCAGAAGGTGGACAGCACCATTCCCTGAGGCCAGGGTCTCAGGCTGAATGAGAGGGAAAGAAAATGCAATCCAGTTTTTCAGCTCTATTTACTTGCTGACTCTGGACACAGTTTAGCCAGCTGCATCTGGATCCTAACCCTACACCTTCCCTGTCCTACTGTAGAAACTGTATCTGTTCTTAAACTGCAATCCCCGAACAGAGCATCCCTCTTGTCGGTTGCCTTAGTGAGGCAGTTTATCACAGCCAGAAAGGTAATTAATACAAGAGGTAAGGAGCTTTTTTACATAAACAAAACCCACAAAGTTTTAGAATTCATGTGGCAAAAGCCCAAAAGCACAAGGGGTGATCCTATCTTAATCTTAAAGCTCAGTATCTTGCCACAGCAGAGGTTCCTCACTTCTGTGAAAGATTCCTGTGAGCTGGGTGTCTTTGCTGTATGGTTTCTCTGCATGCACTGACCCATGGATTGTATTTTATGGCTCCATGGTGTCAACACAGCTTCTGCAAAGAACTAAGTAACAAATCAATTTTACTTACCTTCTCCTGGAAGCCAGTGGCTTCCCCTCAAAACTATTGGCCAGAAAGTGTCACATGGCTGTAACCAAACTGTGATGGGAGCTGAAAGTGTGATGTGCATGTTTTTGAACCCTGAGCTCCTCTGCCCTAACCACTCCCCTGTTTCTGTTTCCACTAAACATTGACATTTTTATTAATGACTGATATTCATGACACAGGTTTTTCATACTTAGGACTTACTTAACTTTAAAGGAACTATTTCTGTCTTCTGTAGCAGACATTTATTATTCTATTCTATTCTATCTATTCTATTCTATTCTATTCTATTCTATTCTATTCTATTCTATTCTATTCTATTCTAGTGTGTGTGTGTGTGTGTGTGTGTGTGTGTGTGTGTGTGTGTGTGTGTTCATGATCCTTTCTTTGGAGACTGCCTTTCTCTGTCCTCATGGTTTTCCTGGCTTTCAGCACATGCCCACTTTCAGCTCCAGGGGACATATTATAGCAGTGGGTGTATTCTAATCTCTGGAACACTGTGTTTGGTACAGAGGTAACCATGACTCTCAAGTTGACCTGGTGGAACACAATGACAAACTTTTCTTACTTTTTGTTTGTTTGTGTGTGTATTTGGTTGGTTAGTTTTTATATGGCAAGATTTTTTTTCCACAATGATTTATAGCTGTAGGAATAACAGCTGCTGGGATATCTGAGGCCTCCAGTGGAGAAGGTCTTATAGAGAATGATTCCAACACAGAGGGAAGGGGAAGGGGAATGATAGAAATGAATAAAAGTAGATCTCTCCTGAGAGACACAGCCAGAATACAGCAAATACATAGGCGAGTGCCAGCAGCAAACCACTGAAATGAGAACAGGACCCCTGTTGAAGGAATCAGAGAAAGGACTGAAAGAGCTTGAAGGGGCTCGAGACCCCATATGAACAACAATGCCAAGCAACCAGAGCTTCCAGGGACTAAGCCACTACCCAAAGACTATACAAGGACTGACCCTGGGCTCCAACCGCATAGGTAGCAATGAATAACCTAGTAAAAGCACCAGTGGAAGGGGAAGCCCTTGGTCCTGACAAGACTGAACCCCCAGTGAACTGGATTGTTGGGGGGAGGGCAGTAATGGGGGAGGATGGGAAGGGGAACACCTATTAGAAGGAGAGGGGGAGGAGTTAGGGGGATGTTGGCCCAGAAACCGGGAAAGGGAATAGCAATTGAAATGTAAATAAGAAATACCCAAGTTAATAAAGATAGAGAAAAAATAAATAAAAAGTCTAAATGTTGCATTAATCTATGGAAAATAAAGATATAAATTTAGAGACAAAAAAAAGAAGTAATGACAGGGACAGAAGCGGAGCAGGAAGAAGGGGGGGCAATCACATATAGTCGCAATCTTAGAACACTAGAAATAGGAAGAGAAGGTATGTGAGTTCACACAGACCTTGGCTATGTAATGATGCCCTGCCCAGAGAGAAAGAGAGGGAGGGAGAGGGGGTTCAGGGTAAAATGCAGAACATAGACAAGGCCTTGGATTATCTACAATTTGTCGTTGTTGCCGTCATCATCACCATCATCACCACCACCATCATCATCACCATCATCATCACCATCATCATTATTTTGCTTAAGCCATGTTGAGCAGTATTTTCTCTTACACGTAACTGAACTGTTTCTGACTTTTCAGACTGGAATGTAAGGTATACAGTATAAGTAAGAGATTTTTCTCATTAGCACACAGAGATGTAGGGGCAAGCAGCAATGGATGTTCTGGAGCATTCCATCTTGACATGACCAAGTATAAAACAGCCCCTTGGTACAGACCGCATCATCTTCCCAAGTGTCGCTTTCTCCTACACTTATCTCCTTGGCTGCTTCGTCATTCACATATATAAACTTTACTCTTCAAGTCTTCTCACTACCCAGCCCAACCAGGCTCATGTCCAGTTGCTCCTCAGCCTTTGAGTCCTGGGCTTGGCCTTAGTTTGTTCTGAGTCTAGGAAAGTCTCTCTCATGCCCGTACTCACTCTTGCTTTGACTTTGTTCACAAAACAGAAACTGTGATGGTGATGCCCCAGACAGTCCCAGGGGATGGCTCATCAAGCAGCATCTTCCATCTCCCACACTGCTCTGCACCTCCCTGTGTGAGGGCCTTTCTAGCTGTATTCTTCTAATTTTTCTATAGTTCTACTTTTTCAAGTAAGGGAAGCTTAGTCTCTGAAGCTATTACTTTATGTCTGAGTATAGATAATAATGTTCACCTATCCTCAGGGAATAAGCTACTCAATGCATGGCTGATCATGGGTGTGAGTATCCTCAGTCTCTACCCATCTGTTAGCTTAGATCAAGTATATTTAAAAGTAGTTGGCAAGCACTGTGTTGGGCCCTGAATCCCCCTCCTTTTTTCCTGTTCTTTTTCCTCCTTTTGTTCTGTCCAATTGAATTCACAGAGAGCATCTCATACATAGGATTTAATTTGAGAAGATAGCATTTCCTTTTTCATCTCTAATACGCATGTCCTTGTCTGCCACAGAAGTGAAGAATATGAGAATCCCTCCTGTTAGTCAATCTCGGAAGCATTTGTGGGTACCATCAACTACCGTTTTAGGGTGGTGAATCCAGAAGTTCTAGGTCATCTACCTCTCAGATGCCAAGAGACCTACTAACATTTCCATGGCTGAACAAAGAAACACATGAGTAACTTGACTTTAAATACATCAGTCTCAGGGAAATACTGGGCTAGTGTTGTAATTAGATAATTTAAATGATATCTTCCCTGTTCCAGGAATGTCCCATGTGCGTCTCCTTGTTATCTTGTCTTTGTTGTGCTGGCTACTCCATCTTGTTTAGGTCCTGCTAGGTAAGTAGTCATTATCTCAATGGTCAAGCACAGTGGTAACTCAGCTAAAAAGGAGCATGATTAGTCTCCAGTGTGTGGTGATAAGTGCTCGCAAAAGGTAAATTAACCTTTGATGCTAAGAAGAAGAAAAGGAAAGAGGAGGAGGAGCAAAACAAGGAGGAGGAGAAAGAAGGAAAGGAAGAAGAGGAGAAATAGAAGAACAACAAATCAAAAGAGGCTAGATGCTGGTAACACCATCACCAATGCTCCCTGAGACTTCTTTTCTGACTGGAATATGAGGGGCTTAATATGGTCTTTAAAGAACATCAGGTAGAGAAATACTTTCATTTTTCATTGTAAGGACATTGTCTTGTGTGCCTACAGTCATTTGATTTTTATGGTTTATGTGTTTCTAATTTGCTGGGGGGATACCTGGGCTGGGTAATTTAAGACCAGACAAAAAGACAGACTGTTCACAGATCCACACAGTCCTTGATACATGGACTCAAGAAACCATCATTTGCTCACATGGGGCCTTTCCTCTTTCCTAAGCACAGGATCCTGTCAGTTAACATCAGGAGGTATTTTAGCCCACTGCCTCCAGTGTCTTTCATTCATTGTCATCCAGATAATGTAATCATTCTCTTCATATCATATAGCCACCTCTGGATTACTATACATTTAAATTAAATTAAAGGTGAGAATTGATGTCTCTTCATTTCTTCTTCTGTTATTGATCTTTGCAGTCTTCTCTTTTCAGTGAAAAGAATATGAGTTTTCAAAAGATGTTTCTTTTCAACTTTATTTATCTTAATAACAATAAACACAGACCACATATTGTTCCTTTGTACTCATCTGTAAAGGGATCCCAGCTTTATAGCAGAAACAAAACCTTCTTGGAGACACATGCTAGGAGACACATGCTAGGAGACACATACTAGGAGACACATACTAAGAGATACATGCTAGGAGACACATGCTAAGAGATACATGCTAGGAGACACATGCTAGGGGACACATGCTGGGAGACACATGCTGGGAGACACATTCTGGGAGACACATTCTAGGAGACACATACGGGGAGACACATGCTAAGAGATACATGTTAGGAGACACATGCTAGGGGACACATGCTGGGAGACACATGTTGGGAGACACATTCTGGGAGACACATGTTGGGAGACACATGCTAGGAGACACATGTTGGGAGAGGAGACACATGCTAGGAGACACATGCTAGGAGACACATGCTAGGAGACACATGCTAGGAGACACATGCTAGGAGGAGGCACATTCTTGGAGACACATACTAGGAGACACATGCTAGGAGACACATGCTAGGAGACACATGCTGGGAGACACATGTTGGGACTGGGGAGACACATGCTGGGAGACACATGAGACACATGCTGGGAGACACATGCTAGGAGACACATGTTAGGAGACACATGCTAGGAGACACATGCTAGGAGACACATGCTAGGAGACACATGCTAGGAGACACATGCTAGGAGACACATGCTGGGAGACACATTCTAGGAAACACATACTAGGAGACACATGCTAGGAGACACATGCTAGGAGACACATGCTAGGAGACACATGCTGAGAGACACATGCTAGGAGACATATGCTAAGAGATACATGTTAAGAGACACATGCTAGGAGACACATGCGGGGAGACACATACTAGGAGACCAATCACTCTTCCTAGACTTCTTTGGTCTTATCACTGAGGATTTAACTGAGGATTTAATTCCTCGATGCAGATTTTTTGTGAGAATTTCAGAATGAGCTCAGGTGCCAACACTAAGTGCAGGGATTATTTTCCTTTGAGTGTCACCTTCTGAAGTAAGCAACTGACTGATGGAGGATGAAGGCCTCTTGTTATGGCTGACTGAGTTGAGAAAGGTGCTAAGTCACACTGTACCTCTCAGCCATGTCTCTTCAGAAGAAGTAGGTCTACACTGGCTGGAGCTTCAGTCTTGGTATCATTTCAAACTTGCTTAGGTGTCTGGGGATCAACCTGCCTAACCAGAAGGTTTGCACGGGACTTTACAACTTATCTAATTTGACTGCTTGCTAGTCCCTTTATATATGTAGAGCTAGCTGTCTTCTCTCTACCACAGTGTTGAAGCGCAGTAGTGCTGAATGCTATCGATGACAATGCTTCTCATGGGTTAGATATTTGACTGACCCACCTACTTCTTAATGTTCTCTGCCTGTAGGAATAGGGTTTAAAGACAACACAGGTACTCATTGTGCAGTTCCTGTTTTCATGGTAGTGCTGGAATTTAGCATGACAGTTGAAAGTCCTTAACAGAATATCTAGGGGTACCAGAAAGGTGTCCTCTGTGGTGAAATATAGCATTATAGGTAAAACAAAGCAATGGGTTTTTCTAAGGTTTTTCATACCTTGTTATGCTGTGCAATTTACTCTTAAATTGTGGCTAAGAAAAGCATGTTTCAGTGGGCTTTAAGCATGACGTCCTTTCTTTCATTTCCACAAATGAGAAGCAGATGCCAAGAGTCTCTGGGTAATATTGGGTTTTAATAATGCTGCCATACATCAGATTAATTAATTGACACTGACAGTAGTACTAATAATAGTAATGATCACAATAAACTTTTACTGAGTGTTTACCATGTGTCAGCCATCAATGTTTTATGTGTGTGTATCACTTCATGTTACCCTCAAATCCCCATGTGGAAGGTTAGTAAGTTGTTTTTTGTTTCAGGCCACCCAAATGTTCTCTCCTTTCCTGTCAGTAATAGTTTCCAGATTTTCTTTCCTCCCAACAGAGAACCAAGAACTCAGGAGGAAGTGGTTCCTATGCCCATCCATAGAGATGGGCACTAAAGAACTTAAGCTAAGCTTATTCCCCAGCCAATACCGGTTAGTTCAGGGTTGATCATGTGACCTAGATTGAGATAGTTAGATCTCCAGTGAAATTTTCTAGGAAAAAATAATAACCACTATAATAAATATGAGTGTAGTCATCCTTGGGCAAACACAGCAACAAATGAATTAATAAAGACAAATAAATGAATTGGAACTTTGTAGATTTCATTGAGCAGCTATGTTAAGGCTCAATTAAGGTCAAAGCTAATTTAAGGTTTTTGGCCAATCATGCCCCTTCATCATTGGGTTTTCTGGTCCTGCTAACAAAAACTTTCCTAACAGATTCTAAGATTAAAATGTTTACTTTCCAGTCAGGGAACTGGGCTGAGAGTGTTTGAACACGTTCTCAACTTAGTTGATAAAGTAGGTGGAGTGATAGGTGCGATGATTATTGATCATTACCAATCTGGCTAGGTTTCAGGGTTACCTAGGTGACACCCCTCTGGGTTTGTCTGTGAGAATGTTTTCAGATCAATGAAGACCCATCCTAAACACAATACGGATGCTGGGGCTGAAAAAAAAAAGGAGAAGGGGGCAAGAGCGCCCAACAAGCACCAGATTTGAGCTCCCTGCTGTCTGCCTGTGAATGCAGCGTGGGTCACACTCCTGTCACCGTGATGGACTATGTCCTCAAGCTACAATCCAAAAAACAAACCCTTCTGTCTTTAAGTTGCCTACTTCATGTCTTTTCTTAGGGATTTGGATCAGGTTTGGTTACAAAATCCATGAACATACTTGATATCCTGCGAGAGGGAAGATGCTGTACACTTGGGGAAATGGCTTCCTTCTGCTTCTGACTCCTAATAAATGCAAACTTAATTTGTGAAGAGTGCGATAATTTTGTTTTTTAAATCTTGGGCCATAGATCCTTTGTTTTCTATAGTTTTTGATGTCTGCATTCTGCTGTGGTTATGGGAGTCAAAACTTCTTACTGGAGAAAACATTATAAATTACCTTATAATAAATTCATCAAATGGAGATTTTAGCACTATGTTTTTTAATAGGATTGAAATGTATCCTGAAATCATAATGTTTCTCAACCACATGTAAGATAATCAAAATATGCATTTTTGAACTTCAGAATAGTTAGAGGTAGGAGTTCCCTATGAAAGAATGCTGTACACTTGACTCTGACCTCCTATAATCTAAATTCATGATCATATAATTAATTATATAATTATAACATATAGCATTATGATCCTATATATTAACATGTCTATGTATACATACTGTACATACATTGATAGGAAAGCTGCATATAGTTTTTTAAAGACCAACTGAACAAAAATTAAATAATTTAGCCAGGCAATGTAGCTCACACCTCTAATCCAGCCTGGTCTACATAGTGAGTTCCAGGTGACCTGTAGCTACAGTGTGAGAGCGTGTCTCACAAGAAAGAAAGAAAGAAATAAAGAAAGAAAGAAAGAAAGGAAGAAAGGAAGAAAGAAAGGAAATAAAAACCAAAATGATAAACCAATGATTGATTCAAAAGTTTCCCTGCAGTAGAAGACAATTCCTACTACATAAGACATGTCTGCTACATAGGAAGAATCACAAATGAACCAATTGGAAAGAATATTTCAAATTAATTATTAGACTACTACTAGACTGAGCTATGTTTTTTTCTTCCCATCTAGACTGGGGGAGAAACAAAGAAATAGTTCTTAGAAATATATTGTTTTATTCCTCAATAACTTGATAACATTTTAGCAGTCAATTAAAAATTAATCTTGCCATGGGGGGATGAATGTGCAAAGTATAATAATACACATGCATGAAAATGAAACCAATTATTTTGTATGCTAACTAAAAAATTAAATAAAAATTAACCATGCCAAGTCTATATAATATAGACCAAAGGCCAAATGGAAGACAATAGCAAGGACTTACTTAAAACTTTTTTGAAATTAAACTGTAACCAAGTCATTTTTACCTTTTTCTTCCCTCGTTCCAATCCTCCTCATGTACTCTACTTATTCTCCCTCAAATTCATGGCCTATGTTTCTTTAATTCTTAGTATGTATGTATGTGTGCATGTATGTATGTATGTATGTATGTATGTATGTATGTATATGTACGTATATATGCATATATTTTTTCTAGGCATATAAATACAACCAGTCGGTCTGTATAACATTACTTGTAACTAGTACATGATGTTAGGTCTCATTACTTGGTATTGGATCACCAAATCGGGGCTCTTACCTGGAGAAGACTGTTTTCCACTTATAGCCTTCCTTGATTGCTTATAGTTCTCTCTAGGATTGAGGACCCATGAAAGTTTTGTCCTCTGTGTTAGAATGTATATTGGTGTTGTCCTTGCTCAGGTTTTCTTTAGGTTGCAATGCTGATGTGCAAAGACATTTGATGGAAACTGTTCACAAGAACTAACTACCTCATTATAGACATGGACAAACCTCAGCCATTGTCTTTGCAATTTTAGTGAGCACTGGAACATGACAAAAGTTGTTAAGATCCATATCCTTTTCCATATCCTTATTCTGTATCCTCTGAGTCACACAGTAGCTGGAGCCCGAGCCTAGAATTTCGTATAGCACTTCTTTCTGTGGCCATTCTTCTGCAGGTCACGTAGGTGACATAGTTGGTAAAAAGATAAAAGATAGCCTCAGGAATGATGTCTAAACCCAAGACTTGGGCAAAACAATTCAGCTCAAGGTCCAGGCGCTAAAGATGTGAAAAATCACATCAATTATTCAGATAATCATGCGTGGGAGTGGTTTTCTTTAAATAATACTCTAACTCTTGGAGGGTTTCAGTTATAGCAATTAATGATAAGTGACTGTTTAAAATAATTGTTTAATAAATGGTTCAATTTTTAAAATGTTGAGAGTAATAGTGTGGTTAAGAGCAATACTCATTTTCCTTGAATTACTGAACTGTATTACAAGTTTACCTTGACTGCTCAAACCATGGCTCTGTCTGTGATCAAATACCTTGAAGCAGTTTGCCTAAATTAGAAAGAAATTAGTGCCGAGGTGGAAAAAAATTGTTTATAGTATTAACCTCACCTAACCTCCCAAAGATGACAGTAAAGCCTGATGTCCCTGCCTAGTGATTGCCCTCCCAAAGTGTTCTCTTTGTCTCTTAATATAGTAGGAGAGGCCGGGCTCTTAGAAGCCATGGGGCTTTAGCAACTTTGAGCCGACTACAATAGATCTCTCATAAAATTCTATGCAAACTGCCAGAATGTTCGTTATTCCATAGGCAAGAATGAGCATAAGTAATAACACTGAGGTAAATAATCATTCTGTAAACGTTATCACCCAGGAGTTCATCATGAGGTCATGCGCTCTGAACATCTGGCTGAATGAGTCAATTGTGAATTTTCAAGGTCTTCTGAAGAGTGGTGAGAGCTGCCTGCTATCTTTAGGATTCTTGCCTCTGAGCAAAAACCCCTGAAGTAGTCAGTTGAGTAAATAGAAAATCGACATGCCAGTGTTGAAGATGATCACAAAACTATTTTCCTTACCTGTTTAGGAATTGTGATGGTTGTACATTCTTGTCAACAGGGTCCTGGGTGAATGGTAGAAAATGATTACAGACCTTGATTGACGAGGCAGCTTTTCTTGATGCCATGATTTACTTGGTAAGGGATTTTTTTTGAGGTGGGAGCCCTCCACTTGCCCAGCTTCACTCCCTTCTCCCTCTCCCTCTCCCCTATCTGGGGACTACACCAGGAACCAGCACACCATTTCAGGTCGTGAATTGTAGGGGACCCTGAACTTTTCATTTTGTACTCTTAGCACAGCAGACATTTACTGGCACTCGCGGGATCCTTAATACCCCTGTGCTGTTATCATTTGAAGGGCTTCGCTAGAAACACGAGGAGGGGAATGCATAGAATGAGGCTGAAGAGCTGGAGTCCAGGCTCCACTGCAGTGAGGAGGCCTTAGTTCCAATGCTGGTCTGTGGCCATCATGCTTATTGATTGATTATCAATTAATTGATCAGCTTTAGTGGGAATATCTCATAAACATGACTCGAAAATTCAGCTATGAAAAAGGTCAAGTGCAAATGCCTCCTCATCCTGCTGTTTTGTTGCCCAGAAGATATTGACTGGGTTTTCTCTGTGCCCTCATGGAGGTTAAACAGCTCCCCTGTTGCAAGCCTGCATCTCTGAACTGTATGTCCTGGAGATGCTTCACGGAGCTTTGGCCCTGGTCTGTGCGTGTGTGTGTGTGTGTGTGTGTGTGTGTGTGTGTGTGTGTGTGTGTGTGTGTGAGAGAGAGAGAGAGAGAGAGAGAGAGAGAGAGAGAGAGAGAGAGAGGCCTGTGTCCAGGTGTGCAGGTGTGCTTGCCCACAGGGATGCAGGGCTGACATCTGGGATGTCTTTCTCCATCATGTCTTCCCCTCACTTGTAAGAGGTCTCCACAATTCTGGAGCTCTCATTCCCACTCTGCTGCTGGCCCGTGAGCCGCTGGATCTGCTGCCTCTTCTTTTCAACACTGGAGCTAAGCCGTGGGCCCCATGGCCATCTTCATGTGGATGATGGGGATCCAAACTCAGATCCTCATGCTTGCAAAGCAGACACTTTATAACCTGAGCCAGCTCTCCAGGCCTGCCCTGGTCTTTTTAATAATGGGAACTCTTTTACATGGTGCAGCAGAAGCAATGTTCATCTAGGGGCTCCCTAAGGGAGTCAGCATTTGGCCTCATTCCAATTTTGATATTGCTAAAACGTTACGATATATCATATGAACATTTGAGCTTATATGCAGAGGATAATTCTTAAAGGCAGAATCACTAAAATGAAGGGGAAGGCATACCTTTTATGTTGTAATACTTAGAAAAAGGCTCTCTGATATGTAATTTTTTTCAGCGTGAATTCCAGGCCTAACGCAGCATCAGAATGTTTTCTACTGAACTCAATTCCGTACCTGAGAAGGTGGAGCTGCTGCAGCAGAATTTGGGGCAGATTCAAGCTGACTCATCAAACAGAAGAAATGGGGTAGGGGCTTGAAGGGAGAAGCAGGGAGGTACTGATGTGGAACAAGGAGACAACTGGAGACTTGCCATAAACAACACCCTTTCATCATCTGAGGGAAGCAAATTCTAGGAGGCATCGTGAGCACTGTGGTGATCAAACAGGCAGAAGATGAGAACAAACTCTGCCCTAGGTAAAGCCAGTCCCGGTAGGAGAGGGACTAATTAGGAGAACAAAGAGACAAAGGCTCAGCTCTCACATATATGGAGTCGATCTTACTTTAAATAGGTTAAAGATTCATTACAAATTATGATTTTTCTCCCTAGGTACCCTTTTGATAACAATAGATGCTCCACCCCACCCCACCCCCTTTTTTATTCTCCTCCAAATTGGACACAATCAGAATAGCAAGAGTTGCTCAAAAGAATCTCTTTCCCTAACCTTAGGAACTCACTTTCTAGTTAGTGCACCATTGCCCGAGTAGCCCTTCTGGGTTCTCCTTTAGGTTGGAAGTGTTATGAAATGTAATGAGGCGGTGGGTGGGGTAAGGGGTACCTGGCAGGCCCATGCCAAGGTGTCTCCTTAAGAAATCACATTATTCAATAGACCTTGTATGAGAGAGGTTTGTCTGGGGGAAGGGAGGGGAGTGAGGGGACCTGGAAGAGAGGTAGGAGCAGACAGGCAGGAACAGAATCATGAGTATAGAAAGAAGGACAGAAAGGGAGAAAGAGAGGCCTACTGGGAACACTCAGAAATAGAGAAGAGGGGCAAGCAGTCCTTTTCATATTTTGTCGCATTCTTTCTCTACTGCTAGGTCCCTGGGAATTGCTGACCAGGGAGCCACCAGGTGGCATATCTCCTAAAATAACCTGTGAGGGATTCTCTGCCCCAAGACAGGAGAGAGATCTGTAAAGAGGAGCAGGTACATCTACAAAAGGGTCAGCAGTCCATCTGCCCGCAATGTCCCCTGACCTTGGCTCTTGGCTCTAGGTCTGCTTCTCTTCCTTAACTCACTTGCCTGAAGATCTCACCCTTACCTTTTGTAGTCTTAACTGAAGTGTTTTTGTTTTTTTTTTTTTAATGGAGGGCAGAGGTCTTTGAAACGGAGTTATTGTGATGTTGAAGTGTAGGGAATAAGGACATCTATTGTGATTATAAACTCCATAATCTTACCAAGTCATTGTTGCCTTATGTCTTTGTTTTTTCCATTGGAGAGGATAGATGAAAGCTTACACCATACAATAGCTATTTTAATGGGTAAAACCAATAATGTAAATTTAGGTCTCAATAATTCAGATGGGATTAATGAAAGAGCTGTTATTAAAGAGCAGACAGCTTTTCTACTTATTAAAACACACATTCACTGCCGCATGTCCTTAGATGTCTGTCATACTATTTCCCCCTCGGAGTCAGGTATAGAAATAGATAGAATCTAGGGAGAGATTGCTAGAAGGGCCTTCCAAATCAGCTTTAGGTCCTAGGAACTAGAAATCGTATGCCAGAGTAGTCCCGGGTCATGCATGAAGAGAGGTCTTTTCAGTGCCACACATCTGAACTTCTGCCTCATGCAAATCCATCCATACATATCAGGGCAGCATCAAGTTAAAAACGTCTGCCACAAGTTAGTGTCTTCACCTTCCAAACGGAATAAAATGAGATGTGCTTTACCCTGAACCGTCTGGCTAGAATAGTCAAACTCTACCCCAGGTTTCTTTGTATTGAAGATAAATCTTCTGGATAGCATGGCCTCAGTGCTTTGTCACAAGAAGTCAGAGTGGGGTGGAGAATCCAAGTGGAGAAGCAAGAGTATTGCTGTCTGTATAAGTGACCAAGTTAAATTTCTTTCATTCAGAGGAGAATGTTTCGAAAAAGTTTTTTAGTGGAATTCCAGTGCACAAAACAGCTCAGAGTTCTGTCTGCTCGCATTTCTCTTCTCTACCCCACACTCTTCCCTGTTCAAGTTTGGACAGTATGGAACCTGGGAAGGATAGGCTGTATCATCGGGACCCAGCATGGCATGCAGCCATTAAAGGTGCTAGACCAGATCTGTGAGAGTGCATGGAGCCCGAGGCTTTAGGAACATAGAGAAAGCTGCTAGACACAGTGTTAGAGCTGATGGCTCAAAATACTGACCCAAGAGAGATCTATAGCGTTCAAGTGTCAGCTCCATAGCAATATTTAAAAGGGTCTGAGAGGATCCTTTGGGAGAATGGTTCTAAAAGGGCGTGGTTGGTTCTCACACAAGCTTTATGGTGACAGTGGATAAAGTAGGGTCACCTGATGAGCAGAGAGACAATATCAGGGGCTTTTAATATCTGTTCATCTGTTACAAATTGTTGTGGTTTACGTGCCGACTGACAAATTTTTCCAAAGCTGTGGGCTATAAACTCCGGGAGCTGAATCATTTTCAAAAACAGGTCTCTGAGAGTCTATGCAGTATTTCTTGATCAGAACTGGTTTGTCTTACATTTTAATAATTTTAGATTTGTTGCCAATATTTTTTTAAGTAGAGGCATTTCACATATGAATTCATATTTCCAATATCTCTTGGAGATCTGACAATCCTGGGAGACTCCCTTCTGAGACACTGGCTGTTGAGGTGTGGCCTCTAGAGCAGCAACAGCACTGTCACCTGGAAATCTATGAGATCCTGTTGGGCAGAGCCCAGAAATCTGTGCATTAACAAGCTCTCCAGGTGTTTATACCTTCCCTCGGTACTGGGGATTGAACCTACAACTATGTGCTTGTTAGATGTTCTACCACTGAACTTTATCTCCAGCCATCTTTTGTTATATGTGCACATGTGCGTGTGCTTATGTGTGCTATATGTACTTGTTAGTGTTGGTTTATAAATATGTGCATGTGGAAGGCATAGGTGGTAAGTGTCTTTCCTTGGTCATTCTTTTGGAACTGGAGTTATAGGCAGTTGTAAGCCACCATGTGGGTGCTGGGAACCCAACCCAAGTCCTCTACAAGAGTAGAAAGTACTCTTAACCACTGAGCCTTCTATCCAGACATCTTTTCTTTTAAGGTTAACTTATTTTTTTATGAGTATATGTAAATGCCTCAACATATACACATACATATATGCATATAGATGTAGATGTAGATACAGTGAAAATCATGTTTGCGCAGGTGCTTTTGGTGGCTAAGAGAAGGCATCAGATGCCGTGGAACTGGCGACCGTAAGCTGATGAAGCTTATGGGATCTGAGAACTGAATCCAGACCCCCTGGAAGAGGAGCAAGTTCTCTTAAGCACTGAGCAATCTCTCCAAACCCCATCCACTTTTTAACATTTTCGTTCAAGACACTTAATGCACTTGAACTCATTTTATAACCCAGGTATGCTTTGAACATCCGATCCTCTTGCCTTAGCCTCTTGAGTGTCTGGGATTACAGGCCTGCTCCAAGAGACCTGGCTCTGCCTGGTGATTCTCCGCCTTGTTTCGTTTGAGAAGCAGCTGAGATTATAACCAGGGGGAGCTTGGTGGCATGTGTTGCATCCTTCCTAAGCTGGCCTGTGCCTGTGTATGGCTCTTGCGTGCTTTTGGAGATTTTAATTCCCTCACCTCACTTCAGAAAGGATCACATAATTTGAAGGCACAAGATTTTCCTGTCTCCAGTATGGATCTGAGTTCTTAAAATTTTGAGGTCACTGGGAGATCTTTAGGAACCCAGCATCATCCACAGGCATATCAGATCTATTAGCTGCTGCCCATGTGGCAGTATGAGAAAACTCAATTAGTACAAACAGATAAGGGCATATTGAAGTCTTGGGAGAAAGAGAGGCCTGGTTGGAGTCCCTAATGCATACAAGTAAAATGGTTAGATAAAGCTTTATTTAATTACACCACAGGCGGGAAGAGAGTCACAAGGCATCTTGGTGCTTTTAAGTGTGTGTGTTTTAATCAATTTTTCAGAATGTCTGTATGGTTTCTGCCAGTTGCCTGGACAGCCATTAATTACTCAGCCTCGCCTTAAAAATAAGCAAGTCTCCATCTCATTACAAGGGAACCAGCTACCACAGCAGCCTCCATTTGTGGGCTAGGCCGGCAAGTCTTCCTGGGTGTGAGCCCCACAGAGCTGGCTAGCCTTCTTTTCACTTTGCCTACCCAACTGCTACTCTTAGTAGGTGCACATGTCTATGACACATGTCAGTCTTAAGTTTTACTTTCAGATTCTAGAGATAATGTTTAGCTTCCTAAAAGAATCATAAAACAGTACGAATTAGGGCTCATCAGATATTCATGTCTCTTGTCTTTCCTAGATTCAGGGCTGGTTAAGTGGGGTTCTGTGGCCAATTTTAGACAATGTCTTGAATCATAAATAGAATTCTGTGTCTTTTTCAGTCTGGGGCCATTAAGAGAAGACAGATCTCCATGTTTTTACTTTTTCTTCTTTGGTTACATTAGATAATATATTTGAAGTGATAGAATTGCAGACTAGAGGCCACTTGGTTCTTGTCTTTGCACCTGAGGTCAAGGATAGCCACCTGATACATGTCAGGCTCTGAAGTAATTAAAATTTGAGCCTTTAGCAATCTTGACAAGCCAACTGCCATAGCTCAGAGAATCTGGCCAGGCTCACGAACACTTAGGGGTTTCAGTGAAGTCAAAATAAAGGAAAGGGCAGCTTGGAGCTTGCCTGTAGGTAGAGCTGCCCCTGAGGGAGTGGTCAGCAGCTCCTCAGTGCATAGCCTAGCCTGGACACAGCAGCATAATTCTCCGAGCAGTGATGATGCCTAAGAAGATATGGGAATAATTACTGTGGTTTGTGATAAGTTTTCTAATGTGAATCAATACTTTGCTGGAAAAGAAAGGTTAGGATAAGTGGGCAGAGCCATGAAAAGGACTGAAGTAAGGAGCAAGTCAGGGGTAGGAAATTAAAACTTGAAAACCTTGGCCTTTAATTCCTTATGAGTAAAGGGAACTGTCCAAGAAAGGCATATAAGATGAGGAGAGGAGCCAGTAGATGACAGAAGGCCACTGATATTAGAGAGCCATGTGGAAAATGTCGCAAAATGAATAAAGGAGAGGAAGAAAGAGAGGGGTCCATCAATGTAGGGAAGTATTAGAGAAGAAAGAAGGCTCAAACTTCTGTGGCAGAATTGAGAGAGGATCACCACAAGCATGGGAAATGGTGGACTCCACAATAGGGCAATTGAGTGACAAGATACGGGCAAGCTCTTTTGGCCTTTCATGTGTGAAAAGCTGGGTTCATTTTGTCTGTGCCCTCCCAGTATGTTTCCTCCTGCCACAGGTATGAGCAACCCAACAATGACAATGACAACTTTGCCAGGGTTCCCCTTCGTTCCCAAAGTCCACAGAGGCTCCCGTTTGGTTGGAACATCTATATCTGCCAGGGCCTCAGCTTTTGGCTGCCACTGCTCAGGCCCATCTTCGAGCTGCCTGTGAGGTTGGTTGATTGGCTTTTTATTCAGCATCCCATTAATTTGCTAAACACTATTTTGGTGGATGCGGATATGGAATATAAAATGCTGTAGGTGGTTAATAAGAGACAAGTTGCAAGAGAATGCTCAAAGCTCTGAGCCGCACACACAATACCTACCCTCCAAAGGGCTGGATTCCCCCTGGGCTACCGGGGAGCAGCAAAGTCAGGTTCACCATCCTCCTTACAGCTCTCTTTGACCTACTCCTCCCCCTCAGTGCTGTGTGGTGGGCGTACAACTGTTGCAAGTAGGTGGCACAGCTGTTTGCTTTGAGTGCCTCTGTACCTCAGGGATCCCAGCCACACAGTTAACATTGCAGGATGAAAATGGCATTTATGCTTTAATAAACTCACCCTATTTCTTTGTTCGAGGGAAAAGGGAGGGATCCCACTCACCATGGTGCCAGCTACATGTCAGTGTTCAGAACATGCCACGGTGGCTAATGTTTTCCAAATTCTCCCCTTGCAGTGAAATAGGGCCATTAGAAAATATTGGCTGGGAAAGATTTCCCAAACACCTGCTTCCACCTCTGATGCAAGATATGCCCAGCTTTCATAATGCACATTGTCCCTTTCCCCGGTTTGGTGCATTTTCTACCTTCCAAGTGTATGTATATTTTATAAGTGTGTACATACTTTTGGTGATTTACTTGTAAATTTCCTAAATGGGGAAGCCACACAAAGGTCACCAAGCTGTGAATGGAATTAAATAGCATTTTCTAATAGGAAATAATAAAACAGGAGTCAGATACATATAGGCAAGGAGAGGGAAATGCATCTTAAACTGAGAAGTCACTGAGTGGCTGCAATTGAGGAACCGATTCTCTAGAGGAATGGAGCCTGCCCTCTTCTTCCCTGTCAAATAAATCACCAAATGCTCTCAAGCTGTCCTTCTAAATAGCTAAATCTTTCAGCTCTCTCTCATTTCTGTCCTGGTGAAACAAAGCAATCATGTATCCTTGCTGGTATGTTCCTCCTTGCCTGGCAGTCGCTATCCACACGCACTTCACCAGTTTCTGCTGATTTGACTTGAACTATCCGTAAGTATGATGGATTCTTTGCCTGCCTCAGAAATAAGCCACCATTCATGCTTCCATCTAGAGGATTTCTGCAAGTCAGAGAAGAGGCTGACATTGATTGTTGCTCATGCCCTCATTATATTATTTTCATTAACTAGCCTGGTGTTATAATAACTCTGTGAAGCAACACATAACTCCACCTGGGGAGTGAAGCTCCCAGTATCAATGGATTCTTGAATGGGAAAAAATGCTTAGAACGTATGTCCCTTGACAACTCAAGTTGCTGGTTGACAACTAATATTCTATAGCCGATGAATTACTGTAGTATTCTGTGTTTATTTAAGGGTTTTTCCTTAAGATTTTAAAACAGTGGTCAATAATTTTGAGAGAGAGACTTTATGTTAAAGTTTATGTCTTGTTTTGTAAGTAGGCAGAAGTAGGCATTAGTCATTTGTTCATTATTTTAAATATTTTATTACATCTATTTATTTATTCAGTGTGTGTGTGTGTGTGTGTGTGTGTGTGTGTGTGTGTGTGCATGTGTTTGTGTATGTGTGGTCATGAGAATACCACAGCATACATGTGGATGTTTGAGGACAACTCTTCCACCACAAGGGCTCCCAGGTCGTCATGGTGGATGGCAAGTGCCTTTACCCAATACACTGTCTTGCCAACCCTCATTAAATATTTTAGATGAGTATCTCCTATTTTAAGTGCTGACAGTAGCAGGAATGATTAAGGTTTCTCATGTTTTTCCTAAGGCATCATGCAGTAAATGGTTAAAGCAACAAAAGGATAATTTTGCATTGTGACAAACACACCAAAACAAGATATGGTTGTGTGGTTGGGAGCTACTGTTCTCTGAGAAGGTGACGTGTACTCTGAGGACTGAATGACTAGGAAGAGCCAAGAGGCAAATATTTCCAGGAGTTTTCTGGATGAAGGACCACTTCACAGTCCCACAACAGGGTGGTTTGGATAATTTAAGAGAGCGCCAGGCTGAGAAGGGGTAAGTACATAGACAGAGAAGCCGATGAGGTCTAGATCACTTCGAAACCTTCAGATCTGGAAATCTATTGATGCTTTAAGAGCAGCAGGAAGCCTTGGGTGTAGGGAAGAGACTTAATGAGGTAAAGATGTTGGAGAGCCTGTGCTTTTGAGAACTGTGAGGCTGCGATTTATGGAAATCAGTAACAGGGAGTCCACAAGAGCTGAGTTTGGGCAGGGCTGCCTCCTTACAGGAAATCCAGAATGTTGTGCATAAAGAAGGGGACTAAACAGTGGGAAGCTAACACTAAACATGGGGTACTGCTAAAAGCTTCTATGAAGAGAAACCTTATAGGCCTGTTATGGGTCAAAAGAGTCATAAAGTACCAGAATACATTATGTATCATCCATAATATCATCAATCAATCCATTCATTCACACTTTTCTATGTCTTTTTTTTTTCAGAACTGAGGACTGAACCCAGGGCCTTGCGCTTGCTAGGCAAGCGCTCTACCACTGAGCTAAATCCCCAACCCACTTTTCTATGTCTTATGGGTCAGAAATGGAAGATCCCACTTCTCAGCAGTGATATGAATGCATCCTATTTTTACAAATTTCGTGGTCATGCTGCTGACCAATGATGAAGAAGACAATATTCATTTACTCCCTTATATTGGTTTCTTCCAAGGCAAACGTAACAACACAGACCTGGCTGCAGTGATTTCATTAGGAGTAGCCCTAGGAACTAGAGAGATAGTGAGGAATTGGGGAAGGGAAAAAAGCCAATAAATAGTGTAGTCATAAAAAAGTTGGCACTGTAGGCAACCAAGGACATCTGGGCAGAATATGCTTTGAAACTGTATCATCAAACTGCAAGGTGACCAACTTCTTTCTTTTACTGTGCAAGGGTGTCCCTAGTGTGTCTAGTCAGCAAGCCATTGCAGGATCCACAGAGCACTTTCACATAGACAGTAAAGTAGGAAACATGTTTGCTGCTGATGCTGTCAGAGGTAGGCTCAGAGAAAAGACAGATAGATGAAACTGATGGAAAAGAGCAATTGGAGTGCCAAAGGACTCACAATTAATAGATGGTGGCCCATGTCTTATGGGTCTTCACAAGTCTAGAATAGTTTGTCTGGTGATAAGATATTTCCTTGAAAATTGTGTAGCTGTAGAATGTTTGGAAAAGCTGACATGTATCAAGACATGCAGACAAGGAAGGGCAGTTTACAAATGGGGAAGGAGATAAGAAGGCTTGATACATAGGTTAAATATTCCTGGAAACAGAAATCAATGATTTGAAACTTGTTTATGTTTGCTTACCATTTGATTTCTAGTGTTCATATGATATAATTTGCTTCCCAATTTTAGGATCTATTTTACATACCAGTAACACCTTACATTTGCTATATATAGTACATCTCATCCAGAGTCTGTGTGGGTATTTATCTACAGAGGCACACTCTTGTGTTTACGACCACAATGTAATTAACACCATACACAGAGAGGAAAAGATATCAAGTCACCCCATCCCCAGCATTTTTGTTGTTGTGATGGAAGTTTGATGCAAGATAATAAAAGTGGTAAAAGAACTTATACAACAAGCTTTCTAAGCCTACCTGTCCAAATGACTAATACACAATACACATTTTCTTTATTCTTTCTTCCTACCAGACTCAAGGTTGACAGACATTTAAAATCAAACAACAAGAACATATCTCAATTTGTATTCATGGAATATTGGTAACTGGTTAAACAATTAAATTATAATGTTAAGGAGGCTCATAGGAAAGTGATTTTCTTAACCACTGAGTCATCTCTCCAATCCCCAGAAAGTGATTTTTTTTTCAGTTTTATAAAAATACAGTGCTGTAGGTTGAGGATCACAAAGGACACTAAAAAGGGCACCTATGCAGGCAGAGTCATCTAAGTCTAGAATCTGATATGTGTTAATATGATAATGTGACTTGATGAATTATATAAGAACAATGTTGTATGTACTCAACTTCAAGTGAACAAGACCAAATTATTCTTTTCTTAATATTTTCAGGTTTTGTGACTATTTCTGAACATAATGATTGTATCTAACTCCAAATATTGAATATGGAGCTTAGACATCAAGTATTTAACATTATCTTAACAAAGATATTTATTGTGATATTGGGACAGAGAGAACACGCATCAACAGGAGAATGACTCATTAACTATTACATACTTAAACACTGAATTCTCCATGGAGTGATGAAGTGTATGTACATGTGCTGACCATGAAAACATAACCAAGTCATGCTATTGACTATGGCAAACATATGATAATGTAACATAAATGTGGATTCCTTCATATATAATTTCATATAAAGACTAGCAAGTGTGTGAGGCTACAGAAATATCATGTATACTTATACACACTGGATTAGGTCATCAAATGTCAATTATGGGTCTAAAGAAATAGCTCAGCCATTAAAAATGTTGACAGAGGATACAAGTTTGGTTCTCAGCACCCACATAATGGCTCATTACACCATCTTCAGGAACTGAAATGCCTTCTTAGTCATCATACTTATGTATAAATCCATACTACCCATAAACACATGATTAAAAATAAAATAGCTTCAGATTTCCATCTGTGCTGGAAGCTGACACTGTGCTCTCTGTACCCAAGTCCTGCTGGGAGAGAACTTGGCATTATCAGAACCAAATTCTTACAACAATCTCTGAATACCCCGACACACCAGAAAAGCAAGATTCTGATTTAAAATCACATCTCATGATAATGGTAGAGGATTTTAAGAAGAACATAAATAACTCCCTTAAAGAAATACAGGTAAACAGGTAAAGTCAGGTAAACAGGTAGAAGCACATAAAGAGGAAACACAAAAATTCCTTAAAGAATTACAGGGAAACACAACGAAATAGGTGAAAGAATTGAACAAAACCATCCCGGATCTAAAAATGGAAATAGAAACAATTAAAAAAAATCACAAGGAGACAACCTTGGCTATAAAAAACCTAGGAAAGAGATCAGGAGTCATAGATTCAAGCACCATCAACAGAGTACAAGAGATAGAAGAGAGAATCACAGGTGCAAAAGATGCCATAGAAAATATTGGCACAAAAATCAAAAAAAAAAAAAAAAAAAAAGAAAAAGAAAAGAAAAGAAAAAAGAAAAAGAAAAAAAAAAGAAATATGCAAAAATCTCCTAACCCAAAACATCCAAAAAAAAAAAAAAATCCAGGACACAATGAGAAAATCAAACTTAACAATAATAGGTATAGAAGAGAACTAAGATTCCCAACTTAAAGGGTCAGTAAATATCTTCTACAAAATTATAGAAGAAAACTTCCCTAACCTAAAGAAACAGTTGCCCATAGGCATACAAGAAGCCTACAGAACTCCAAATAGATTGGACCAGAAAAGAAACACCTCCCGTCACATAATAGTCAAAACACCAAATGTACAAAACAAAGAAAGAATATTAAAAGCAGTAAGGGAAAAAGGTCAAGTAACATATAAAATCAGACCTATCAGAATTACACTAGACTTCTCAAAAGAGACTATAAAAGCTAGAAGATTCTGGGCAGATATCATACAGACCCTAAGAGAACACAAATGCCAGTCCAGACTAATATATGCAGCAAAATTCTTAATTGCCATAGATGGATAAACCAAGACATTCCATGACAAAATCAAAATTCCATAACATCTTTCCACAAATCCCGCCCTACAAAGAATAGTAGATGGAAAACTCGAACACAAGGAGGGAAACTACACCCTAGAAAAAGCAAGAAAGTAATCTCCTTGCAATGGAACCAAAAGTAAGGAGACACACAAACATAATTCCACCTTTAACAACAAAAATAACAGGAAAAAACAATCACTATTCCTTAATATCTCTTAACATCAATGGACTCAATAAACCAATAAAAAGACATAGACTAACAGACTGGATACATAGACAGGACCAAGCATTGACTGCATACAGGAAACCTACCTCAGTGACAAAGAGAGACATTACCTTGGAGGAAAAGGAGGGGGAAACATGTTCCAAGAAAATAGTCCCAAAAAACAAGATGGAGTAGTCATTCTAATATCAAATATTAAAATTCAATCAAAAGTTATCAAAAAGATAAGGAAAGACAATGCATACTCCACAAAGGAAAAATCCACCAAGATGAATTCTCAATTCTGAACATGTATGCTCCAAATGCAAGGACACCCACATTCATAAAAGAAACTTTGCTAAAGCTCAAAACATATATTATACTACACACAATAATAATGGGAGACTGTAACACCCGACTCTCATCAATGGACTGATCATGGAAACAGAAACTGAACAGAGACACATTGAAACTAACAGAAGCTATGAGTCCAATGGATTTAACAGATATCTACAGAACATTTCATCCTAAAACAATAGAATATAGCTTATTCTTAGAACCTCATGGTGTTTTCTTAAAAACTGACCATCTAATCGGTCACAAAACAGGCCTCAACAGATACAAGAAGATAGAAATAATCCCATGCTAATATCAGATCAACATGGACTAAGGCCTGTTTTCAATAACAACAAAAACAACAGAAAGCCCGAATATACATAAAAGCTGAACAATACTCTTCTCAATGATTAATTTGTCAAGCAAGAAATAAAGAAATTAAAGAGTCTTTAGAACTTAATGAAAATGAAGGCACAAGATACACAAACTTATGGGGCACAATGAAAGCAGTGCTAAGAGGAAAACTCATAGCTCTGAGTGCCTTCATAAAAGAAACTGAAAAGACCATACACTAGCAGCTTGACAGCACACCTGAAAGCTCTAACACAAAAAGAAGCAAGTACACCCAAGAGGAGGAGATGGCAGGAAATAATCAAATTCAGGGTTGAAATCAACCAAGTAGAAACAAAAGGACCTGTAGAAAGAATTGACAAAACCAGGAGCTGATTCTTTGAGAAAATCCACAAAATACATAAATTCTTAGCACAACTAACCAGAGGGCACAGAGATAGTATCCAAATTAACAAAACCAGAAATGAAAAGAGAGACCTAACAACATAAACTGAGGAAATTCCAAAATATCATCAGATCCTGCTACAAAAGCCAATATTCAACAAAACTGGAAAGTCTGGATGAAATGGATAATTTTCTAGACAGATATCATGTACCAAAGTTCAATCAGGGTCAGAGAAACCATATAAATAGTCCCATAACCCCTTAAGAAATAGAAGCAATCACTAGAAGACTCCAAACCAAAAAAAAAGTCAAAGATCAGATGAATTTAGTATACAATTCTATCAGCCCTTCATGGAAGACATAATACCAAAACTCTCCAAACTATTCCACAAAATAAAAACAGAAGGAACACTACCCAGTTTGTGAGGGCACCTGTTCTGTCACAGTACCGACAACTGGGGATAGGCCTGGGGATTTCACAGAAGACACAGACTCGGGTCATTCATGCTACGAGAATGCCAAAGCTTTACTGAGGTTCACAGAATATATACACCAAATCCACAGGGTGGAAAAACCCCAGAAGTACAGTGGAAAAATAAGTTTACATTCTCAGGGTAAAAACAGGAACATGGAAATGACAAAAACAAAGTTTACATTCTCAGGATGAAAACAGGAATTGACTCAGTGGGGTTACTGCCCATTAGCCAAACAGCAAGGCCAAGATGTTCTTTTCTTAAAATCAAAATTTTCCAGATTCCTTAGCAAGGCTCAGCAGGGGGCAAACATTGAGGGAGCCCAGGAGGGCCCCACAAATTTGTTCTATGAAGCCACAGTTGCATTGATAACAAAATCACATAAAGGCCCAACAAAGAACTTCAGACCAATATCTCTTCTGAATATTGATGCAAAAATACTCAATAAAATTCAACCAAACCAAATCAAAGAACACATCAAAATGACCATCCATCATGATCAAGTAGGCTTCATCCCAGGGATGCAGAGATGGTTCAATATAAGGAAATCCATCAACATAATCCACTTTATAACCAAACTCAAAGAAAAAAAAAAACAACCACATGATCATCTCATTAGATGCTGAGAACGATTTGACAAAATGCAACACCTCTTCATGTTAAAAGTCCCAGAAAGAACAGGTATTCAAGGCCCATGCCTAAACATAGTAAAAGCCATATACAGCAAACAAGTAGCCAACACCAAACTAAATGGAGAGAAACTTGAAGCAATCCCACTAAAATCAGGCACTAGAGAAGGCTGCTTTCCTACTCTCTCCCTACCCATTCAATATAGTACTCAAAGTCCTAGCCCGAGCAAGCAGACAATGAAAGGAGGTCCAAGGGATACAAATTGGAAAGGAAGAAGTCAAAATATCACTATTTGCAGATGATATGACAGTATACTTAGGTGACTTCCAAAATTCTACCAGAGAACTCCTAAACCTGTTAATCAACTTCAGCAAAGTGGCTGGATATAAAATCAACTCAAACACAACAGTAGCCTTGCTCTACTCAAAAGATAAGCAGGCTGAGAAATAAATTATGGAAATTACACCCTTCAAAATAGTCACAAATAGTATAACTTTTTTAGGGTGACTCTAACCAAGCATGTGAAAGATCTGTATGAAAAGAACTTCAAGTCTCTGAAGAAAGAAATCAAAGAAGACCTCAGAAGATGAAGAGATTTCCCATGCTCATGAATTGTCAGGATTAATAAAGTAAAAATGACCATCTTACCAAACACAATCTATAGATTCAATGCAATCTCCATCAAAACTCCAACTCAATTCTTTATAGAGTTAGAAAGAGCAATTTGCAAATTCATTTGGAATAACAAAAAACCCAGGATAGTGAAAACTATTCTCAACAATAAAAGAACATCTGGGGGAATAACCTGACTTCCAGCTGTATTACAGAGCAATAGTGATAAAAAATGCATGGTATTGGTACAAAGATAGACAGATAGATCAATGGAATAGAATTGAAGACCCCAAAATGAATATACACACCTATGGTCACATGATCTCTAACAAAGCAGCTAAAACAATCCACTGGGAAAAAAAGACAGCATTTTTAACAAATGGTGCTGGTTCAACTGGAGGTCAGCATGTATATGAATGCAAATTGGTCCATTCTTATCTCCTTGTATAAAGCTCAAGTTCAAATGGATCAAGAACCTCCACATAAAACCAGATTCTAATAGAAGAGAAAGTGGGGAAGTGCCTCAAACACATGGGTACAGGGGAAATTTTGCTGAATAGAAAACCAATGGCTTATGCTCTAAGATTAAGAATCAACAAATGGCACCTCATAAAATTTCAAAGCTTCTGTAAGGCAAAGGACACTGTTGTTAGGACAAAACAGCAACCAACAGATTTTGAAAAGATCTTTATCAATCCTACATTCTGTAGCAAGCTAACATCCAATATATACAAAGAACTTGAGAAGGTAGACTCTAGAGAACCAAATAACTCTATTAAAAATGAGATACAGAGCTAAACAGTGAATTCTCAACTGAGGAAACTTGAATGGCCAAGAAGCACCTAAAGAAATGTTCAACATCCTTAGTCATCAGGGAAATTAAATCAAAAGGACCCTGAGATGCCATCTCACACCAGTCAGAATGGCTTAGATCAAAAACTCAGGTGACAGCAGATGCTGGCGAGGATGTGGAGAAAGAGGAACAGTCCTCCATTGGTGGGATTGCAAGCTGGTACAACCGCTCTGGAAATCAATCTGGAGGTTCCTCAGAAAATTGGACAAACTACTACCTGAGGACCCAGCAATATCACTCTTGGGCATATACCCAGAAGATGCTCCAACATGTAATAAGGACACATGCTCCACTGTGTTCATAGCATCCTTATTTATAATAGCCAGAAACTGGAAACTATCCAGACATCTCTCAACAGAGGAATGAATACAGAAAATGTGTTACATTTACACAATGGAATACTACTCAGTTTTAAAAACATTGACTTCATGAAATTAGCAGACAAATGGATGGATCTTGAAAATATTATCCTGAGTTTTGAAATTCAGTCATGAAAGAACACAAATGGTAAGTACTCACTGATAAGTGGATAATAGGCTAAGAGCTTGTAGTACCCACCATACAACTCAAGGACCACAGGAAGCTCAAGAGGAAGGAAAACCAAAGAATGGATGCTTCAGTCCTACTTAGAAGGGAGAACAAAATGATCAAGGGAAGTAGAGGGTGGGAGGGACTTGGGAGGAAGAGAGGAAGGGAAGGGGGAAAAGAGGGGTAAAATTGGGTATGGGAGGAGGTAGAGGAGATGTCCATGGGGTCAGGAAATTGAACAGACATTTGTAACAATGTGGGATGGGGAACTGGGGGTAGCAACTAGAAAGTCCCAGGTGCCAGAAAAGCAAGGGCCTCCTAGGACCCCAGAGGGATGACATTAGCTAAAATACCCCACAACAGGGAGGGAGAACCTGTAGAGACCATATCTAGCAGTTAGGCATTGGCCCCCAGTTGAGGGATGGGGCTACCCACCCATCTTCAAAATTTTAACCAAGAATTACTCCTGTATAAGGAAAAATACAGGGGCAAAGTGTGGAGGAAAGACTGAAGGAAAGGCCATCCAGAGATTGCCCCACGTGGGGACCCATCTCACATACAGACACCAAACCCAGAGACTATTGTGGATGCCAAGAAGTGCTTGCTGGTAGGAGCCTGATACAGCTGTCTCCTGAGAGGCTCTGCCAGATCCTGACCAATACGGATGTGGATGCTGGAAGCCAACCATGGGACTGATCACAGGAACCCCAGTGGAGGAGTTAGGGGAAGGACAGAAGGAGCTGAAGAAGCCTTATCGAGCATCGATAGGAGGGGAGGCCCTTGGTCCTGTGAAAGCTTGATGGCCCAGTGTAGAGGAGTGCTAGGGCAGTGAGGTAGGGGTGAGTAGGTGGGTGGGTAGGTGGGGGAGCACCATCATAGAAGCAGGGTATAAGGGATGAGATAGGGGGTTTGCAGAGGGGAAACCAGGAAATGGGATAGCATTTGAAATGTAAGTAAATAAAATATCCAATTTAAATAATAATAATAAAATAAATATTTTAAGAATACATATCAATAGTACACACACACACACACACACACACACACACACACACACACACACACACACACACACTAGCCATAATTTAAGTTTAAAAGCAAAGCATGCATAGCACCTGCAGATATACATTGCTTGGCATTCTCTTTGAAGTTCATTTTCATTTAACTTCTGGGATAAGATACTACTCTGGTGCAAAACTTTAAAAAAAATTACTTTTGGTTTTGGAGAGTTGATTTTCAATATTTTTAGAGCATTTTCAGCTGTTCCTTTTCTGAGAGTTTGATTCACTGAATACTTTGAATGGAGAAATGGAGCATTATCAATAACTTACCATAGGGCAGCATATGGCCTGTCTTAGGGTTGCATTGCTATGAAGAGACACCATGACCAATGCAACTCTTGTAAAGAACATTTAATTGGGCTGGCTTACAGTTTCTGAGGTTTAGTCCATTACCATCATGGCAGGAAGCATGGCAGAATCTAGGCAGATAGAATGTTGGAGAAGGAACTGAGAGTTCTACATCCTGATCTGAAGGCAGTCAGGAATTGGCTTTTGCATTGGGCACTGCTTGAGCACTAAGCGCCCTCAAAGCCCACTCCCACAGTGATGCACTTCTGCGAACAAAGCCACACCTCCTAACAGTAGCACTTCTCATGGGCCAAGCATATTCAAACCACCACAGACTGAATCTTACTTCAGTGCTGCTGTTTAAGCAAACATCGTGGCAGCGGACACCAGCATTCATTGTCCACTGAGATCATGTATTGTGTGAAAAATACTGTTCAAGGCATTTATGCTTTGATTTTGTTACATGATTATGTTTGTACATAGTGTAATGAATTGACAGAAGATAAAAAGAAAACAAACTATAGTAGATGGGTCATAATGGAACATACTATTGAAGTAGAAATTTCTGGATATGTCATGTGATACGGACTCGCACAATGTTTTGCTGAGGCAAGAGCTATGGAAGGGCATGTGATATTTGGAAAAAGTAAAAATAGGACTTAACGGACAGTGACAGCTTGCTTGCATAGCGAGCTTTGCAACACTTCATTGGTTTCGCATCTTTATCTTTGCTGATTTTCACTTCACTGAGAGAGGCACAGCAGAGAACTTCTCCTGGTGTCCTGCCTGGTCCTGGTTGCTGTCGCTGACTCATGCCAATTCTGTGGAGGCCTGGAGGTTTCTACTAGATCGTGCTGCCACTGTTGATTCATGGTTGATATCCTGACATTCCTGAGCTGGACTGCTGGTATCATGACAAGCAGAGACTGGAATCACCTCAAAGAACTACTTCTGAACAGGGCCACATCCCCTTGTCCTCATTACCATCTTTTTCTCCCCTACCTTTGGATGGCAGGATAGAAGGCGGCATCAAAGCATTTGAGAATCCTTATTAATAGTAGGCTTTAAAAAGTCTAAGCCTACACATTATGTACATTCTTGCTCCTCTGAGGTCTCCTTCCACACAGGCAACCACTTTACTTGCTTAGCTATTTCTCTATTCGTGTCCATTTTCTTCAAGTGGCTAGCTTGTATCTCAGCCTCCTCACTTTTCTTCTCCAAGTGGGGAATAGCACCAAGATAGTGCATAGCACATGCAGCTTGTCCATACTTTATCAAAGCCTAACATTCAGTTTCAGTGTTTACCGTATTGTGGTATTGTGATCTTATAATCAATATTTACAGATGGAAAAACTCTATACCACCATTGACTGGTCTCAAGTTCATAATAGTTCCTCATTTAAAAATAGATTTCTATGTAATTTTTTTCTCCATCTTTATTAACTTGAGTATTTCTTATTTACATTTCGATTGTTATTCCCTTTCCCGGTTTCCAGGCCAAAACCCCCTAATCTCTCCCCCTCCCCTTATAGGTAGGTTTTCTCCTCCCCACAACAATCCCGTTCACTGGGGATTCAGTCTTCAAAGGACCAAGGGCTTCCCCTTCCACTGGTGCTCTTACTAGGATATTCATTGCTACCTATGAGGTCAGAGTCCAGGGTCAGTCCATGTATAGTCTTTGGGTAGTGGCTTAGTCCCTGGAAGCTCTGGTTGGTTGGCATTGTTGTTCATATGGGGTCTCAAGCCCCTTCAAGCTCTTTCAGTCCTTTCTAAGATTCTTTCAACGGGGGTCCCGATCTCAAATCAGTGGTTTGCTGCTGGCATTCGCCTATGTATTTCCCATATTCTGGCTGCATTTCTCAGGAGAGATCTACATCCAGTTCCTGTCAGCCTGCACTTCTTTGCTTCATCCATCTTGTCTAATTGGGTGGCTGTATATGTATGGGACACATGTGGGGCAGGCTCTGAATGGGCGTTCATTCAGTCTCTGTTCTAAACTTTACCTCCCTATCCCCTCCCAAGGGTATTCTTGTTCCCCTTTTAAAGAAGGAGTGAAGCATCCACATTTTGGTCATCTTTCTTGAGTTTCATGTGTGCTGTGCATTTAGGGTAATTCGAGCATTTGGGCTAATATCCACTAATCAATGAGTGCATACCATGTGTGTTTTTCTGTGATTGGGTTACCTCACTCAGGATGATATTTTCCAGTTCCATTCATTTTCCTATGAATTTCATTAAGTCATTGTTTTTGATAGCTGAGTAGTATTCAATTGTGTAGATGTACCACATTTTCTGAATCCATTCCACTGTTGAAGGGCATCTGGGTTCTTTCTAGCTCCTGGCTATTATAAATAAGGCTGCTATGAACATAGTGGAGCATGTGTCTTTGTTATATGTTGGGGCATCATTTGGGTATATGCCCAAGAGAGGTATAGCTGGGTCCTCAGGTAGTTCAATGTCCAATTTTCTGAGGAACCTCCAGACTGATTTCCAGAATGGTTGTACCAGTCTGCAATTCCCCCAACAATGGAGGAGTGTTCCTCTTTCTCCACATCCTCACCAGCATCTGCAGTCACCTGAGTTTTTGATCCATTCTGATGGGTGTGAGGTGGAATCTCAGGGTTGTTTTGATTTGCATTTCCTTTATGACTAAAGATGTTGAACGTTTCTTTAGGTGCTTTTCAACTATTCGAGATTCCTCAGCTATGAATTCTTTCTTTAGCTCTGAACCCCATTTTTAATAGGGTTATTTGTCTCCCTGCAGTCTAACTTCTTGAGTTCTTTGTATATTTTGGATATGAGGCCTCTGTAAGTTGTAGGATTGGTAAAGATCTTTTCCCAATCTGTTGGTTGCTGTTTTGTCCTAACAACAGTGTCCTTTGCCTTACAGAAGCTTTGTAGTTTTATAAGATCCCATTTGTCACTTCTTGATCTTAGATCAAGATCTTAGATCTTGTTCAGGAAATTTTCTCCAGTGCTCATGTGTTCGAGATGCTTCCCCACTTTTTCTTCTATTAGTTTGAGTGTATCTGGTTTGATGTGGAGGTCCTTGATCCACTTGGACTTAAGCTTTGTACAGGGTGATAAGCATGGATTGATCTGCATTCTTCTACATGCTGACCTCCAGTTGAACCAGCACCATTTGCTGAAAATGCTATCTTTTTTCCATTGGATGGTTTTGGCTCCTTTGTCAAAGATCAAGTGACCATAGGTGTGTGGGTTCATTTCTGGGTCTTCACATCTATTCCACTGGTCTATTTGTCTGTCTCTGTACCAATACCATGCAGTTTTTAATCACTATTGCTCTGTAATACTGCTTGAGTTCAGGGATAGTGATTCCCCCAGAATTCCTTTTAATGTTGAGATAGTTTTAGTTATCCTGTGTTTTTTGTTATTCCAGATGAATTTGCAAATTATTCTGTCTAACTCTTTGAAGAATTGGATTGGTATTTTGATGGGGATTGCATTGAATCTGTAGATCGCTTTTGGTAAAATGGCCATTTTTACTATATTAATCCTGCCAATCCATGAGCATAGGAGATCTTTCCATCTTCTGAGATCTTCTTCAATTTCTTTCTTCAGAGGCTTGAAGTTCTTATCATACAGATTTTCACGTGCTTGGTTAAAGGTATTTTATATTATTTGGGACTATTATGAAGGGTATCATTTCGCTAATTTCTTCCTCGGCTTGTTTCTCTTTTGTGTAGAGGAAGGCTACTGATTTGAGTTAATTTTATACCCAGCCACTTTGCTGAAGGTGTTTTTCAGGTTTAATAATTCTCTGGTGGAACTTTTGGGATCACTTAAATATACTATCATATCATCTGGAAATAGTGATATTTCGACATCTTCATTTCCAATCTGTTTCCCTTTGATCTACTATTGTTGTCAGATTGCTCTGGCTAGGATTTCTCGTACTATATTGAATAAGTAGGGACAGAGTGGGCAGCCTTTTCTAGTCCCTGATTTTAGTGGGATTGCTTCAAGTTTCTCCCCATTTAGTTTAGTGTTAGCAAGTGGTTTGCTGTATATGGCTTTTACTATGTTTAGGTATGGACCTTGAATTCCTATTCTTTCCAGAAATTTTGTCATGAAGGGGTGTTGAATTTTGTCAAATGCTTTCTCAGCATCTAATGAAATGATCATGTGGTTTTTATCTTTCAGTTTGTTTATGTAGTGGATTATGTTGATGGTTTCTGTATATTAAACCATCCCTGCATACCTGGGGTGAAGCCTACTTGATCATGATGGATGATTGTTTTGATGTACTCTTGGATTCGGTTTGCCAGAATTTTATTGAGTATTTTTTGCGTCAATATTCATAAGGGAAATTGGTCTGAAGTTCTCTTTCTTTGTTGGGTCTTTGTGTGGTTTAGGTATAAGAGTAATTGTGGCTTCATAGAAGGAATTCGGTAGCGCTTCATCTGTTTCAATTTTGTGGAATAGTTTGGATAGGATTGGTACGAGGTCTTCTATGAAGGTCTGATAGAATTCTGCACTAAACCCGTCTGGACCTGGGCTCTTTTTGGTTGGGAGACCTTTAATGACTGCTTCTATTTCTTTAGGAGTTATGGGGTTGTTTAAATGGTTTAATCTGTTCCTGATTTAATTTTGGTACCCGGTATCTGTCTAGATAATTGTCCATTTCCTCCATATTTTCAAGTTTTGTTGAATATAGGCTTTTGTAATAGGATCTGATAATTTTTTAAATTTCCTCTTATTCTGTTGTGATGTCTCCCTTGTCATTTCTGATTTTGTTAATTTGGATACATTCTCTGTGTCCTCTCGTTAGTCTGGCTAAGGGTTTATCTATCTTGTTGATTTTCTCAAAGAACCAGCTTTTGGTTCTGTTGATTCTTTCTATGGTCCTCTTTGTTTCTACTTGGTTGATTTCAGCTCTGATTTTGATTATTTCCTGCCTTCTACTCCTCCTGGGTGTATTTGCTTCTTTTTGTTCTAGAGCTTTTAGGTGTGCTGTCAAGCTGGTGATATATGCTCTCTCCTGTTTTTTTCTTCAGGCACTCAGAGCTATAATTTTATATCATAGCACAGCTTTCATTGTGTCCTATAAGTTTGGGTATGTTGTACCTTCATTTTCATTAAATTCTAAGAAGTCTTTAATTTCTTTATTTCTTCCTTGACCAGGTTACCATTGAGTAGAGCATTGTTCAATTTCCATGTATATGTGGGCATTCTTTCCTTATTGTTATTGAAGAACAGCTTTAGCCCCTGGTGGTCTGATAGGACACATGGGATTATTTCTATCTTTCTGTATCTGTTGAGGCCTGTTTTGTGACCAATTATATGGTCAATTTTGGAGAAAGTACCATGAGGTGGTGAGAAGAATGTATATCCTTTTTGCTTTAGGATAGAATGTTCTATAAATATCTGTTAAGTCCATTTGGTTCATGACTTCTCTTAGTCTGTCTACGTCTCTGTTTAATTTCTGTTTCCATGATCTGTCCATTGATGAGAGTGGGGTGTTGAAATCTCCTACTATTATTGTGTGAGGTGCAATGTGTGTTTTGAGCTTTAGTAAGGTTTCTTTTACGTTATGTAGGTGCCCTTGTATTTGGGGCATAGATATTTAGGATTGAGAGTTCATCTTGGTGGATTTTTCCTTTGATGAATATGAAGTGTCCTTGCTTATCTTTTTTGATGACTTTTAGTTGAAAATTGATTTTATTTGATATTAGAATGGCTACTCCAGCTTGCTTCTTCCGACCATTTGCTTGGAAATTTGTTTTCCAGCCTTTCACTCTGAGGTAGTGTCTGTCTTTGTCTCTGAGGTGTGTTCCTGTAGGCAGGAAAAATGCTGGGTCCTCAATGCATATTCACTTTGTTAATCTGTGTCTTTTTATTGGGGAATTGAGTCCATTGGTGTTGAGAGATATTAAGGAATAGTGATCGTTGCTGCCTGTTATATTTGTATTTGGAGGTGAGATTATATTTGTGTCCTTGTCTTCTCTTTGTTTTGTTGCAAAATTATTAGCTTTTTGCTTTTTCTCGGGTGTAACTTGACTCCTTGTGTTGGGCTTTACCATTTATTATCCTTTGTAGGGCTGGATTTGTAGAAAGATATTGTTTAAATTTGGTTTTGTCATGGAATATCTTGGTTTCTCCATCTATGTTAATTGAGAGTTTTGCTGGATACAATAACTTGGGTTGGCATTTGTGTTCTCTTAGGGTCTGTATGACATCTGTCCAGGATCTTCTGGCTTTCATAGTCACTGGTGAAAAGTCTGGTGTAGTTCTGATAGGTCTACCTTTGTATGTTACTTAACATTTTTCCCTTACTGCTTTAAATATTTTTTCTTTGTTTTGTGCATTTTGTGTCTTGACTATTATGTGATGGGAGGAGTTTATTTTGTGGTCCAATCAATTTGGAATTCTTTAGGCTTCCTGTATGTTTATGAGCATCTCTTTCTTTAGGTTAGGGAAGTTTTCTTCTATGATTTTGTTGAAGATATTTACTGGTCCTTTGAGTTGGGAGTCTTCACTCTCTTCTATACCTATTATCCTTAGGTTTAATCTTCTCATTGTATCCTGGATTTCCTGTACGTTTTGGGCCAGTAGCTTTTTATGTTTCACATTATTTTTGACAGTTGTGTCAAAGATTTCAATGGAATCTTCTGCTCCTGAGATTCTCTCTTCTATCTCTTGTATTCTGTTGGTGATGCTTGTATCTAGGGCTCCTTGTCTCTTCCTTTGGTTTTCTATATCCAAGGTTGTCTCCCTTTTTGCTTTCTTCATTGCTTCTATTTCCATTTTTAATTCCTTCACCTGTTTGATTGTGTTTTCCTGTAATTCTTTCAGGGATTTTTTTGTTTCCTCTCTATAGGCTTCTGCTTGTTTATTTGTGTTTTCCTGCATTTCTCTAAGGGAGCTCTTTATGTCTTTCTTAACGTCCTCCATCATCATGATCAAATGTGATTTTAAATCTAGATCTTGCTTTTCTGGTGTGTTTGGATATTCAGTGTTTGCTCTGGTGGGAGAATTGGGCTCCGATGCTGCCATGTAGTCTTGGTTTCTGTTGCTTGGGTTCCTGTGCTTGCCTCTCACCATCAGGTTGTCTCTGGTGTTACCTTGTTCTGCTATTTCTGATAGTGGCTAGACCATCCTATAGGCCTGTGTGTCAGGAGTGCTGTAGACCTGTTTTCCTGTTTTCTTTCAGTCAGTTATGGGAACAGAGTGTTCTGCTTTTGGGCATGTAGTCTTTCCTGTCTACCAGTCTTCAGCTGTTCCTGTGGGCATGTGTCCTGAGTCCACCAGGCAGGTCACTTGAAGCAGAAGAGTTGGTCTTACCTTTGGTCTCTGTCCTGAAGTCACTCCTTGGGGCTGGGTTTCAGCTCTCCGTGAGGGCAGCAACCAGAAGGGCCTGCCCTGCCTTCTCTCAGGACCCTGTGCACAGGGGGCCCAAATGGCGCTAGGCCTTTTCCTCTATAGTCAGAAATATGGGCAGAGAGCAGTCTCCTCTGGCTTCCCAGGTGTGTCTGCCCCTGTGAAGGTCTATCTCTCCCTCCCACGGGATTTGGGTACAGGGAGCTGTTTGACCGAATCCCTTCAGATCCAGGTGAGGTCTGAACCACAACGCTCCTGCAGTTTGAGTGCCCCTATCTTCCTGTTCCCAGGAATTATGTGATTATCACATAATTTTTCCTCTTAAATTTTTTGGAAAGAGTAATGCTCACCTCAGTTCACACACTTTAAGTCATCTACTGCTACTTCTGCATTTTGTTCTTCAAGGAACTTAAACAGAGTGTGCTGCAGGCTGCAGCAGGCCTGTCCTCATAGACTTTTGCCCATTTCCACCTCCTGCTTCTCAGGATTTCTTCTTCTTATTTTCCTTCTTTGTTTATTTGGTGATCTTTGTTATTATGGGTACTTTCTTCATGAATAAACCTCCTGACAGAAATGACATGGCAAATAAAGGCATTAGACTTGCGTATAATTTATTTAAATATTTTATCATATACTTGATATATTCTTAAGTACTTTATATTTTATGTATTATTTTTATTAAATAATTTATATTATTTTATATTATTTTATACTTGGTACATACATAGATACTTTGGTGGTTAGATAGGCTCTACATAGAAATGTAGTATAAATCTTATTCTGAGTTCTTTGACAGCATATATATATATATATATATATATGTATGTGTGTGTGTGTATGTGTGTGTGTGTATCAATGTATATATGTAGATAACTAGTTCTTAATGCTTACATTAATAACTGTAATGGCATTGATTTTAGAATCTTTTAAATAGTATATTTCATATATACCCTCAGAAACATTTTATAACATCTTCATATGTTCTATTATAAGATGATTTTATTTCATTTTTTGTGGTAAATACTCTATGGATCACTTTAGTGAAAAAGTCCATGTCTGCTATTTCAAACTTTTCTTGATGGCTGTTGGGAAAGAAAGTCTTCTATTCTTCTGTGTCTGCATATGGCCATGTCAGTCACACACTGTATATGTGGAAGCCAGGGGATAGCTTGCAGGAGTTGGTTCAGGCTCACCCATGGAGCCATTTTGCGGGCCTTGTTAATAATTTGTTGTGGTTACTTGTTAGAACAACACATGTAAACATACCTTTGAATTTCTCTAATTCTGGTTTTTGAAATTATTATTATTTGGATATTGAATTTTCTGGATTTCTTTTCTCCTAATATTTTGATCTTTTAATGTATACCCATTCTTAAAGTATTACCTAAATTTTACATTTAAAACATTGAATTTTTTTCAGTTTTTGCTATTATGCTGTTAATGCCTGTACAGATTTTCAGGGTCTCCTATCAAATACCTACATCCATAGCCTAGTTCTATTGATACAGACAATGAGGATCTGCCATTTCCGTGTCTTAACCCATGTCTGTACAGACAAGGCTATTAGAATTCTGAAACTGGCTTCACCAGGCTAAAATAAACATTTTATCTGGTCTATGTGATCTTGAGCAAGTTATTTATCACCTGTTTCCTCATTTGTAAAATAAAGTTAGCATTGCCCTCTGCAAATTTTACAAAAAGAATTTGATATAACTTTGCATGCATTGTGAAAATCGCATTCTGTGCATATAATCTCTTTCTACTCCTCATCCAGGTTCCTCTGCTTGCCGCTGTTCTATCAGTTTCTCACATATGTGTGCACGCTGGACCTCATGTTCCTGGGTGTGTGTCAGATTCTGACTTAGTTAATTTTTAAAGTTTCTCATCATGGTGAGATAGCTTTAGATAAAGGCACCAGCCACTATGCTGATCCTTGGAATCCACCTAACAGAAGGATGGAGCTCACTCCCACAAGTTATCCTCTGACCTCTACATATATGCCATGGCACTTGTGCAAGAGAACACACGCACATGTGCGTACACACACACACACACACACACACACACACACACACACACACGAAGTAGAATTTCTCCAGTTCTGTGTCTTTCCCTTTTTGTTTTAGTGTCTTTGAAGCTAGGAGTCATGTACCCAGTCTTGTCTTGGACTCGCTGTGTAATTGAGACTGGCCTTGAACTTCTGACTCTCCTGCCAGAGTGCTGGGATTCTAGGCATGCTTGCCCAGGATTGGCCTCTCATTGGTTTGTTTTTATCATACCCGAGAACAAAACACCTGACAGAACAATATAAAGAAGAAACAACTATTCTGGCTCCCAAGGCTCGAGAGTTCTGGTCATGGTCATTTGGTGTCATGTGTCTCAGCTTGTGATGAGGCAGAGCTTTGTAGTGGCCGGCTGGATTGTTGAAGAATGCAGGTTCTTGGTTGGTTTTCTCCTTTCTTCTCTTTTATTTCACCTGGGCCTTCAGCCCATGTCATGGTACCACCGTGTATTAGGGTAGATCTAGAAAGCTATTACAGACACATCAGATCTGCGTCATTAATCTCCTTGGTGATTCCCAATCCAGCCAATCTGACAATAGACACCTGCCACCTCAGCACCTTAATACAAGTCTGTACAGATGAGGTTATTAGAATTCTGAAATTGGCTTCATTGGGCTAAAATGAAGGAATTAGTGGGTCTCTGTTCCTTCTTGAACATCTAAAGGAGACTCTATTTCGATGTCTCTTCCAGCTTCTAAAGCATCCCACATCCTAGAGCTTTTGTGTCCACATTCCCCTATTGGATCAGCTTGTAGGATTCAAGCTCACTCTGACTTCAACTTGGATCTGCTTTTCTTTCCCACATTGATGGACCCTGTTTCCATTGGTCCCACTTGTATAATGCAGGGTAAACTACTTATTTCGAAGAAAGCTAATGAAGAGCCAACCTCGATTCCACCTCCAATCTTAATTCTTTTTCTCCATGGCAGAGAGAATAATCATAGATTTTAAAATCAGAGTGTACTTTTCTGCTTTACCACATATACCCATTGTTCTTTAGGTAATTCTGTATTGTCTGGGAAAAGTAAATCAGGACAACAAAAATAAACAAACCAAAAACTCTCAATATTTGAGGCTGTGGTGGTATAAACAGTTAAGGCCCCCATAGACTCCTGCTTGAATGCTTGGCCCATGGGGAGTGGCACCATTAAGAGGTGTGGCCTTGTTAGAGGAAGTGTGCCACTGTGGGGGTGGGCTTTGAGACCTCCTATGCTCTAGATCCACCCAGTGTGCGATACAGTCTCCTTCTGCTGCCTGCTGATCAAGATGTAGTACTCTCTGCTCCTCCAGCACAATGTCTGTCGGTTGCCATGCTTCCCTCCATGATGATAATGGACTAAACTGCTGAAACTCTAAGCCAGCCCCAATTAAATGTTTTCCTTTATAAGAGTTGCCTTGGTCATAGTGTCTGTTCACAGCAATGAAACCCTAAGACACAGGCCTTCCTGGAAAAGATTTGTGTTTGCCCTACTTTTACCTGGGTTGGCCAGTCTTTGCCTTCGTTAGCTTTCACAATACTGGTAGATGCTGCCACAATTCTTGTTTGACTAAGGAACTGTTGGGAGTTCAATTAAGCAAACCATGGCTTGAAAGGTTTTGAGAACAGGAAAGAGACCCGATGCCAAGTACCTTACCTCCAGCCTGTGTTCCTAACTGGCAGTATGCAGAAATCTCACTATCCTAATGGAAAGGTATTGCTGTGAGAAGATAGCCATACCACTGTCAAGTGGTGTGCATAAGATACTGTAGCGCATATATCTAACCTTGGTATGTGGAGTATGCCTATTTTTTATCTCCTGACTGAAATTTGTCTCTTGACTGAAAACAATGAACTGTAGGAGATTCTTGTGTTGACTTTAAAGTAATGAAAGTCTGGGTGTCCTGTGTTGTTTGTCTAAGTAATTCTCCAGTAATCAGTGTATATACTATATTCATATTATATTATTTTCTGTTAATAAGGTTCAATTCAATAATTTATCAATGAAACTTTAATAACTATGATGGATTCCAAACATGAACTTTAAACAAGTTGTTTGTTCACATTCTTGATCTGGAGTTACTGATTAATTTCAGAATTGACTTGGATAATATTCTCACAACTTAATTAATGATGTTGACTTTGGCATAGCATTTACTTTTTTTTGTACAAAGATGATGTGTATGACTTGACAACATGGGCCAGCAATAATTTTGCTTGGTACCACAGGAAACTGTAGGGATATTAACCACCCACCCCAACCAGTGTTTATAATAGAAATAAGCCTTCGCCATAAAGCTTCTCCAACAGGCCTTGTAACTGGAATGGCATGAGCAGGTGCTGCCACAATAAAGAAGCCAGGTTCCCCATGAACAAATATGAAATTAAAAATATCAATCAATCTGTAGTCTCAGTTCTGTCTGGCTTCATCATCATTTCTTCCAATAATGGTAAACTCAGGGTTGTTGGTACATCGTTAACACGTTAAAGACCTTTAGAGTGTCCTTTTAAAAGTATTTCAGACAGTTGGCTCAGTTCCTCATACAAGTGCTACATCGGAATCAGCATGGAAAGCTGATGGGACTCCCAGCCTCAGGGCAAGTCCTCTGGCCTTGGCAGCTGCTAGGACTCCACAGGACTTTGCAAAATGGGCTGGAGACGTATGGAGAGCTGTGGCATCTCCTTTAGGAGACCTATTTATTCCTTAGCATGTGATGTCAACCAGACAGGCAGAATCTCATGTGATCAACTCAATTAGGTTCTGTAGTCCCTCCTGCTAGGCCCCTCTTCTCTTTCTAAGGTGATGGGTAGCATGTGTGGGGGATGGGGGGGATGGGGTGTTGTGTGTGTGTGTGTGTGTGTGTGTCTGTGTGTAAAGGGTTGAGGTGGGGTGGTGTTAGCTATCCTTAGCAGCCCAGGACACCTAACTTATCTCCTCTCATTCCTGTCCCTGTTCTGAGATTCCTCCACATTAAAAACAAATAAAATAAAAACCAGTTGGAGTGTTTCTCCTGTTTTTGCTTATCAGCTCAGGATCTTGGTTACCCAGGGCCATGGCCCTGCAGCCCTGTGCTGTCCCACTGATGTAGCTGGCTGTATGGATGCTGAGGTCTTGTTGAGAGAGTCTGTCTAAGCCTCTATCTCTGTTGAACCAGGGCTGAAAATTCTGTTCTGTCAGGACTGAGGTGCCACTAAGCATGGCTCATGTGTGCTGCCCCAGTATTCTGGAGCTACAGTACTCTACAGCCCTAGACCTTAGTTAGCAGATCAAACAGGCAACTCTCTGTAGTGTGAGACTGCTGATGGCCCATGAACACAAGCATGATGTGAGGATTTTCACAAATGCTTGTGTGGAGATTGACATTTTTCTATTATTGTATTTGTTATTTTTTTTAATGCTTTGATAAAATACTTAACAGAAACAACTCTTGACCGGAAGGAATTATTTCAGTCTGCAGTTTAGGATGGGAAAAACATGAAGGCCAGGCTAGTTTCGTAGGTGGCATTCAGAGCCATGGTCTGGTCACATGCTCACTGCAAGCAGGATGGAAAAGTCTGGACTCTTGAAGTCTGCTCCCAGTAACTTATCTCAAAGGGCCATGAATGTAGCCCCAAATACTCTCTGGCCTCCCAGAGTATCAACACTTGCTGAGGAGCAAGTGTCCAAGTGGGAATGGAACACATGATTCCTTTGTCCTGAACATTTCCTAAAGCTCGTCTCCCTGCAAATCAAGTTACTACTTAGCCAAAGGGAAAAGACATATGCTTTGTATATTTTTACAGTTAGGGTTTATCTGAAAGTTGGGTTTAATACACCTCCCTGCGTCATATGTAAATTAGAAATGTGAAAACAACAGCATCAAATAACACCACAGAAGAAGTTATAGAGTTAGCTTTCATTGCTGCTTCCACACATTTTTAGTGTTTTCCCTTAAGCCAGGAGGAGACGTGTGAATGAATGATTCATATTGAGAAAGAATTGTGCATAGGAAACTAACAATGAGAGTGTATGGACCAAAACATTTTAAATTTTATTTTATTTTCTGTGTGTGGATTTTTGCCAGGATATATGCGTGAGCACTGTGTGTGTGTGTGTTGCTCATGGAGACCAAAAGGAACTGAGATACCTACCGACTGGAATTACCATCTCATGGTTTTGAGCTGCCATCTGGATGCTGAGAATTGAACCTAGCACCCCTTAACTGTTGAGCCATTTCTCCTGCTCCTGACTAAAACATGTTATGCATCTCAAACTGAGAGGTTTCTCCCTCCTTCATTACTTTTATGCTGGTAGGTCAAGGAGAAGGTCAAGTTGTCCTTCCTTGACCTTTGACACACCAATCAAACCTCCATCTTGAAACCTGTTCTGATCAAGACATACCGGAGATCAGACCTGGGTTACTTAGAAAATTCTTTCAAATTAGGTCATAGTTCTACTAAAACACACATATTACCTTTAATTTTTTCTTCTGGTACATGTTTTCTGAGAAATTTCCTGGTGCATATTCTCTTACCCACACATAGTATTTAAGGTAGATGTAGACAGTAATTTAGAAGGGAAGAGAAATGCTTGTGATAGCCTCTAGCATAAAATGACTATTTGGGAATCCAGTACACATGTGTAAGGTATGTATGTACACATCATAGTAGGAATGAAGCTGTAGGAGGCCTGAAGGGACAGGGATGTGTAATGTTTTACGTCTCAATCATGAAACTGACAAGCCTGTTCTCTCCCCTGCAAAGTGGTAAATGGGAAAATGTGGTCATGGTGGTGTGTGGTTCCTAGTGCTCCTATGAGAAGATGGGCAGCAAAGTATTTCTGAAGTTCACTGGCATGTGATTCAGAAAGTAACAAGATGATCCTGCCTCAAACCAAGTGGAGAATGAAACTTGCGATCATCCTCTGACATTCGAACGAGTGTTTGGTGCCTTGCCTTTTGAATATCACACAGACACAAATGGACACATGAACACACACACACACACACACACACACACACACACACACAAGCACGCATGCATACTCATGCACAAACATGAATATGTAAGGAAGGAAGGTGGCTATCTCCTGGATTTAGAAAATATCAATCTTAGACTTCTGGCCTCAAAAGTTTAAAAGGCAAAAAAAAAAAAATCTCTATTTTAGCCACTGGATCTCAAATTAATACCTAACTAATATGACTATAGCATGAGGCATAAGTATAACTCAAAATTTTCTAGGAGTCACACTTGAAAATATTTAAAGGACAACAGGTGAGATTAATGTTAATACTACAATGTGTGATTAATCTAACATACCCAAAATATTATCAAGTAATATAAAAATGAGATATTTTACATTTTTCTGACACTAAATCTTTAAAATGTGGTGTGGATGTCCTATTTACAGAACATCTTCATAGGACTAGACCTACTTCGAGGATATCAGTGATTACCATCTCAAATAGGTTGGCTTTAGCTCCATAAAACCGTGGGGGTGGGATGGGGTGGCTGGAGTCTTAGGTAGAAATAGGAAGGAGTACTGTCAAATTTTGTCTCCAGTTAATTGTGAGTTAAACCAATTTTCTCTCCAAAATCTAGGCGGGATCTCCCCAACACACAAGAATCAGGCACACAACTATTTCCCACACAACTGATTCTCTTCAACTCCAGTTACCTCTGGGCACCACCACTGTTTCTCAGTAACACAGCTGACTGTTTCTGTGGTTTATTCAAGGCCTGCTCATGGACCCATTTCTTGAAGTTCTAGAACACTCTAGACTTCAACTGTCTTGACCCTCTCTAGCATAGTGCCTGGCTTCTCCCGTAGATTTACATATTACAAATTCTATGCCATCCCATTGTTCACATGTTTGTATGCACATGATTTTGTACACACAATAGTGTGTGACACACTCTGGAACATAGGAGCAGTCAGCAGCAGGAAACTTCTGGATTCTGCCTGGGCCTAGAACTGAATTGGTCCCACAGTTTTCTGTACCCAAATCCCATGGGCATAGACCTGGACTCTCAGAAATGTGGACAATCCTGAGAGCTCAGGGGAGACTGCCACTTCTGTTCATATTTCAGGCTCAAGAGGAACCTGCCCAGTGCCCTCTGGACATGGGAACCAAGCAGTAGTCAGGAGCAGGACCCTTCCTGTTTCTGCCTGTGCCAAGATCTGAAAGCCAGTCACCAGGAGCGCCAACACACCTAAGAGAAGAGGTAAGACCAACATTTCTGCTCCGACCCACCTGGTGGCCTCAGGACACACGGAGGGAGAAGTCATTTGGGACAGGACACTTACAGTTTCTGCCTGGGCCCAGAGCTAAACTGCTCACACAGCAATCTATACCCAAATCTTGTGGGAGAGAGCTGGACTCTCAGAAGCACTAAAAATCGTGAGAGCTCAGGAGAGACCACCACTTCTGCCCACATTCCTGGCCCAAGAGGAACGTGCCTAGTGCCCTCTGAATATTGGATCCTAGGAGCAGACAGCTGCAGGACACTTCCTGTTGCTGCTTGTGCCTAAAGCAGAAAGCCAGTCACCTGGAGCACTGACATACCTGAGAGCAGTAGTAAGACCAAGTCTTCTGCTCCAAGCAACCTGCCTGGAAGCTTCAGGAAGCACAAACCCAGGAGCAGCTCTTTGTTCCTAGATCAGGATGAAATAGGTCTACAAAAGTGCTTTCACACAGGCTTACAGGAGGGTCAAGCCACTTCCAGAGACAGCAAGACAAGCTAACCAGAGACAACCTGATGATGAGAGGCAAGCACAGGAACCTAAGAAACAGAAACCAAGACTACTTGGCATCATGAGAGGTCAGTCCTCCCACCAAAGCAAATACTGGCTTTCCAAACACACTGGAAAGGTAAGATCTGGATTTAAAACCACATCTCATGATAATGATAGAGGACTTTAAGAAGAACATAAATAACACCCTTAAAGAAATACAGGGCAACACAGGTAAACAAGTAGAAACACTTAAAGAGGAAACACAAAAATCCCTTAGAGAATTATAAGGAAACATAACCAAACAGGTGAAGGAATTGAACAAAACCATCCAAGATCTAAAAATGGAAATAGACATAAAAAAGAAAGCACAAAGGAAGACAACCCTGGAGATAGAAAGCTTATGAAAGAAATCAGGAGTTATAGACTCAAGCATCTCCAACAGAATATAAGAGACAGAAGAGAAAATCTCAGATACAGGAGATACTATAGAAAACATCAAAACAACCATCAAAGATAATGTAAAATGCAAAAAGCTCCTAACCCAAAACATCCAGGAAATCCAGGACACAATGAGAAGATCAAACCTAAGGATAATAGGTATAGAAGAGAACAAAAACTCCCAATTTAAAGGGCCAGTAAACATCTTCAACAAAATTATAGAAGCAAACTTTTCTAACCTAAAAAAACAGATGCCTGTAAACATAAAAGAAGCCTACAGAATCCCAAATAGATTGGACCAGAAAAGAAATTACTCCTATCACATAATAGTCAAACCACCAAATACACAAAACAAATAAAGAATATTAAAAGCAGTAAGGGAAAAAGGTCAAGTAACAAATAAAGGTAGACCTATCAGAATTACACGTGACTTCTCACCAGAGACTATGAAAGCCAGAAGATCCTGGGCAGATGTCATACAGACCTTAAGAGAACACAAATGCCAGCCCAGGCTACTATATCCAGCAAAACTCTCAATTAACATAGACAGAGAAACCAAAATAGTCCATGACAAAACCAAATTTACACAGTATCTTTCTACAAATCCAGCCCTACAAAGGATAATAGATGGAAAACTCAAGGAGGGAAACTACACCCTAGAAAAAGCAAGAAAGGAAACTAATCTCCTTGCAAAGGAACCAAAAGAAGATAGCCACACAAACATAATTCCACCTCTAACAACAAAAATAACAGGAAAAAAATCACTATTCCTTAATATCTCTTAACATTAATGAACTCAATTCCTTGATAAAAAGACATAGACTAACACACTGGGATACGTAAAGAGGACCCAACATTTTGCTGCATACAGGAAACACACCTCAGTGACAAAGACAGACACTACCTCAGAGTAAAAGGCTGGAAAACAACTTTCCAAGCAAATGATCTGAAGAAGCAAGCTGGAGTAGCCATTCTAATATCTAATACAATCGACTTTCAACCAAAAGTTATCAAAAAGGATAAGGAAGGACACTTTATATTTATCAAAGGAAAAATCGACCAAGATGAACTCTCAATCCTGAATATCTATGCTCTAAATGCAAAGGCACCTATATTCATAAAAGAAACCTTATTAAGGCTCGAAGAACACATTGCACCTCCCACAATAATATTGGGAGATTTCAACACACCACTCTCATCAATGGACAGATCATGCAAACAGAAACTAATCAGAGACACAGTGAAACTAACAGAAGTTATGAACCAAATGGATTTTACAAATATTTATAGAACATTTCATCCTAAGACAAAAGAATATACCTTCTTCTCATGGTACCTTAAATGAAATTGATCACTCAATCAGTCACAAAACAGGCCTCAACAGATACAAGAAGAGTGAAATAATCCCATGCATCCTATCAGACCACCATGGACTAAGGCTTATTTTCAATAAAAACAAAAACAACACAAAGCCCACATATATAAGGAAGCTGAACAATGCTCTACTCAATGATAACTTGATCAAGGAAGAAATAAAGAAAGAAATTAAAGACTTCTTAGAATTTAATGAAAATGAAGGCACAACATACCCAAACTTATGGGACACAACGAAAGCAGTGCTAAGATATAAACTCATAGCACTTAGTGCTTCCAAAAAGAAACAAAAGAGAGCATCCAGTAGCAGCTTGACAACACACCTAAAATCTGTAGAACAAAAGGAAGCAAATACACCAAAGAGGAGTAGAAGGCAGGAACTAATCAAACTCAGGGCTAAAATTAGTCAAGTAGAAACAGAAAGAACTGTACAAAAAAAAATCAACAAAACCAGGAACTGGTTCTTTGAGAAAATCAACAAGATAGGTAAACCCTTAGCCAGACTAACCAGAGGGTACAGAAAGAGTATCCAAAATAACAAAATAATGAAAAGGGAGACATAACAACAGAATCAGAGAAAATTTAAAAAATCATCAGATCCTACTACAAAAGCCTATATTCAACAAAACTGGAAAATCTGGAGGAAATGGACAATTTTCTAGACAGATATCAGGTACTAAATGAAATCAGCATCAGAAAAACAGTCCCATACTCCTAAAGAAATAGAAGCAGTTATTAAAAGTCTCCCAACCAAAAAAAGCTCAGGAACAGGTGATGGGTTTAGTGGGAAATTCTATCAGACCTTCATTGAAGACCAAATTCCAATAATGTCCAAACTATTCCACAGAATAGAAATGGTAGTTGGGGGGCACTACCATGTTCCTTCTATGAAGCCACAATTGCGCTTATACCTAAATCACACAAAGACCCAACAAAGAAAGAGAACTTCAAACCAATTTCCCTTATGAATATTGACACAAAAATACTCAATAAAAGCTTCAAAAACCAAATCCAAGGACACATTCAAACCATCATCCATCATGATCAAGTAGTTTTCATCCCAGGAATGCAGGGATGGTTCAATATACAGAAACCTCCATCAATGTAATCCACTATGTAAACAAATTCAAAGACAAAAACCACATAACCATCTCATTAGATACTGAGAAAGCATTTGACAAAATTCAACACCCCTTCATGACAAAAGTCCTGGAAAGATCAAGAATTCAAGACCCATACCTAAACATAGTAAAAGCAATATACAGCAAACTAGTAGCCAACATCACACTAAATGGAGAGAAACTTGAAGCAATCCCACTAAAATCAGGGACTAGACAAGGCTGCCCACTCTCTCCCTACTTATTCCATTTAGTACTGGAAGTCCTAGCCAGTGCAATCAGACAACAAAAGGGGGTCAAAGGGATACAAATTGGAAAGGAAGAAGTCAAAATATCACTATTTGCAGATGATATGATAGTATACTTAAGTGACCCCAAAAGTTCCACCAGAGAACTACTAAGCCTGATAAACACCTTCAGCAAAGTGGGTGGAATTTAAATGAACTCACATGATTCAGTAGCCTTTCTCTACTCAAAGGATAAACAGTTTGAGGAAATGATATCCTTCACAATAGTCACAAATAACATAAAATACCTCAGTGTGACTCTAACCAAGCAAGTGAAAGATCTGTGTGACAAGAACTTCAAGTCTCTAAAGAAAGAAATTGAAGAAGATCTCAGAAGAGATCTCCCAGGCTCATCCCAGGATTAGTATAGTAAAAATGGCCATTTTGCCAAAAGCAATCTATAGATTCAATGTAATTCCCATCAAAATTCCAACTCAATTCTTCATAGAGTTAGAAAGAGCAATTTACAAATTCATTTCAAATAGCAAAACACTCAAATATCAAAAACTATCCTCAACAACAAAAGAACTTCTGGAGGAATCACCATCCCTGACCTCAAGCTGTATTACAGAGCAATAGTGATAAAAAAAATCCTATATGGTATTGGTACAGAGTCAGGTAGATCAATGGAATAGAATTGAAGACCCAGAATCTGCATACCTAGGATCACTTGATCTTTGACAAAGGAGTTAAAACCATCCAATAGAAAAAAGATAGCATTTTCAGCAAATGGTGCTGATTCAACTGGAGGTCAGCATATAGAAGAATGCAAATCAATCCATTATTATTGCCTTGTACAAAGATCAAGTCCAAGTGGATCAAGGACCTCCATATAAAACCAGGCATACTCAAACTAATAGAAGGAAAGTTGGGGAAGAGCTTCCAACACATGGGCACTGGAGAAAATTTCCTGAACAAAACACCAATGGTTTATGCTGGAAGATCAAGAATCGACAAATGGTACCTCATAAAACTGCAATGCTTTTTGTAAATCAAAGGACACTCTCGTTATGACAAAATGGCAACCAACAGATTGGGAAATGATCTTTACCAGTCCTCTATCCAATAGAATGCTAATATCCAACATATACAAAGAACTCAAGAAGTTAGACTCCAGAGAGCCAGATAACCCTATTAAAAATGGGGTGCAGAGCTGTACAAAGAATTCCCAGCTGAGAATTTTTAAATGTTTCAGAAGTACCCAAAGAAATGTTCAACATCCTTAGTCATCAGGGAAATGCAAATCAAAACAACCCTGAGATTCCACCTCACACCAGTCAGAATAGCTAAAATCAAAAACTCAGGTGACAGCAGATGCTATTGAGGATGTGGAGAAAAAGGAACACTCCTCCATTGTTGGTGGGACTGCAAACTAGGACAACCATTCTAGAAATCTGTCTAGAGGTTTCTCAGAAAATTGGACATTGCACTACCTGAGGACTCAGGAGTGGTATAACTCCTGGGCATATACCCAAAAGATACTCCAACATAAAACATGCTCCACTATGTTCAAAGCAGTATTATTTATAATAGCCAGAACATGGAAAGAACCCAGATGCCCTTCAACAGAGGAATGGATACAGAAAATGTGGTACATATTCAGTTATCAAAAACAATGACATCATGAAATTCATAGACAAATGGATGGATTTAGAAAATATCATACTGAGTAAGGTAGTCAAATCACTAAAAACATACGTGGTATACACTCACTCAGAAGTGGATATTAGCCCAAAATCTCAAATTACCCAAGATGTAATCCACAGACCACATGAAGCTCAAGAAGAAGGATGACCAAAGTGCAGATTTTTCAGTCCTTCTTAAAAGGGGGAACAAAAATACTCATGGGAGGGGATATGAAGACAAAGTTTGGAGCAGAGACTGAAGGGAAGGCCATCCAGAGCCTCCCCCACCCCACCAGGTATCTAGCCCATATTTATACAGCCACCAAAACTAGACAAAATTGATGAAGCCTAGAAGTGCATGCTGATAGGAGCCTGATATAGCTGTTTCCTGAGAGGCTCAGACAGAGTGTAACAAATACAGAGGCAAATGCTAGCTTCAAACTGAGAATGGGGTCCCCATTAGAGGAATTAGAGAAAGGATTGAAGGATCTGAAGGGGCTTGCAACCCCGTAAGAACAATAATACCAACCAACCAGAGCTCCAAGTGACCAAACCAGTAACTCGAGCCTACACATGGACAGACCTGTGGCTCCATCTGCATATGTAGCAGAGGATGGCCATGTTGTGCACCAATGGGAGGAGAAGCCCTTGTTCCTGACAATGCTAGGACCTCTCCTCACCCCAGTGTAGCAGAATATCAGGGTGAGGCGGGAAGTGGGGTGGTTGGATAGGGGGAACACCCTTACAGAAGAAGAGGGGGATGGGATAGGGGGCTCATTGATGGGAAACTGGTAAAGGGAATAACATTTGTAATGTAAATAAAAAATATAAAAAAAGTATATGACACAATAGTAGGAAGCCTACATGCCTGGGCTGATGTCTAATCTCTTCTGTTGTAGAATATGCATCTTTACTAATGTACTCACCCTGGCAAGGTAGCTGAGCATGTGGAAAGGCTTCTGTGCAGGTCTGCAGGCCAGAGTTCAGCCCCAGGCTCCCATAAGGTAGCAGTAGAGAACCAATCCCTGAGAATTGTCTTCTGACCTGTGTATGTGCACTGGGGCTTGTGTGCCTGCATAAAACACACAAAATAAATTCAATTTAACAATTGTGTACACAAAATCCCTGTGTATCCACATGATAGGGGCCATGCTACCTACTTTATAAGTCTTCATGATGCCCGACTAGAGAATATAGCCTCAAAGCCTGGCACTACTTTGCAGCCTCTCCCCTTCACTGTGGCTGGTATTGCCTTTGACCTGTTGAATATTTATTCAGTGCCCGGCATAAGGATCAGTACTAGTCACAGCTATGAGCAACAACAAATCTCATTATTCACTCCTTGGAAATAGGTACCAGGCCATGTATTTCCATGTTTTGTTTCACTGCTTTGTTTTGAGACAAGTCTTCAAAGTCTAGCTCAGGGTGGTCTAGAACACATTTTTTTATTTCAATCACATTTCAGAATAGATTGCAAAGTTTATGGTAAGCATTTGATGAATATTTGTTGTTTGTATAAAGAAATGATCATATATAACATTAAAACCACCATGGGGATGGAGAGATGATTCAGTACTCAAACAAGCAGATAAACCAGAGTTCAGATCCTAGCTCCTCTGTAAAAAACCAAGGGCCCCTGTGCACCTGGAATCCAGCACTTAAAGGAAATGGAGACAGGGGGACTAACGGGCTAGCAAGTGGTCAGCCTAGCTGGAACAACACAGCCTTATTTTCAAGGGGTGAACCTGCCTCAAGGGAGAAGACAGGCAGTGAGAGAGGACACTCTTCCAGTCTCCAAACACACTCACAGGTGGTGTGGTAAAAATTAAGAAGGAATGTTTTCTATCAGTTCCCACAAGCTGGATGGATCCTCTCACTCTGGCTGCTATTCTGCCATACGGTCTGCAAGTCGCCCTGTCCTAGCTGTCTCCCTTTTAGCCACCCTCTCTATGTGGTCCCCTAGGCAGAAGTTACCATGCCTGGCTTACACACACACACACACACACACACACACACACACACACACACACACACATCTCATTCTGTGGACCCTCGCGTGTTCTCACTCAAGCGGGTAACAGAACCAGATCCACATGCTCCAACTGCCTCTCAGCCATTTCTTTCACACATTTTCCTCTTTAGCCCAATAAATCAAAGTTCCAGAAACTTGTAATTTAGCAATTAGATTTATATGTTAAATTCTCAATCCACAATTCATCCACACAATAAATTCACTGCCAATTGATAAAGCTATAAACCACCCACCTAGACAAGATAAAATCGGTCTAGTTCACCTAAGTGTGAACCATTCCCCTCCGTAGACTCCAACTTCATCTCCCGCTTCTCCTCCTCCTCCCTCTCCAAGACTTTTTCCCCGCCTACCCTTCCTTCTCATCCAATGATAGGATTCGCCTTATCCTGGATCTGCCTTGATACATGATGATCCTACACATCACCCTTTCCATTTAATTTAAAAAGAAAACTTTTTTCATCAAATATAAGCTGTACACAACTATAACCATTAGAAAATCATCTAAATGACTATGTTTTCTCAAAGTTAATTAGCTTGGGTAGGCTATCAGATGAATTAATCTTCAACTCTGTCAGAAATCTGAGAATGACCAAATATCTATAAACATAGGAAGCCTAACATGGCCTCCAGAACTGAGAGGTTGTAGAGACAAATCTCCACTAGCACAGTCCCCTATTAGCAACACGTGAGAGCAAGTTTTCAGCCTTCCAGCCCGGGATCAACTGATAGACTCTTGAAATGCAGAAATCTAGAAGGGCTGATAATTCTGGCTCAGCAAAGATTATCAGTCGACTGTTTTGCATAATGTGTCCCTTTATGGACAGTTTTAGTCTGTAGGCAAAATAGGCAGTTTCTGCCCAATGGCTGCCTAGCCACAAAGTATTACCTCACCTGGAGATAGAGATGTTCAATTTCTTCATTAAATCCACCAAAGGGCAACTGTTAGGAGTAGATATGTCTCAATGAAAGATAAAATAACTTTAATTGTCATATTTTGTGGATTTCTAATGTTTTTTAAAACATTATATAAGGTAAACTGGACTGTTGACCATTAACTCTTCTCAGCTATTTCTGATGAGAATATTTGAAAAACATCCTAATGGTGAGCTAGGAGCCATGAATTTGTTATTTGTCCTCTAATTCCTGTTTAAAAAACTCAGAAGTTTGCAATGGTATCAATAGAAGGACTTGGTCCAAACCTTGTACTTTTAAGTTTTTTGTAACAAATAAGTTCTGTACCAATGTAAAGATGACTTTAGCCTAGTTATCAAATGAGATTATGAATGTACAAATCAATTCTAGGTAATTCCTCCCTGTTAAATAATGACCATTTCTAAATTCCTCGTAAAAACAACCTTAGAATAACCACCTTTAGCCACCCCCAAAGTCCAGAGAATTGAGGTGACGACTCTTCAATGGCTGCTTCTAGCTGTAGGTGGATTTTGAGATATCCTTGTGGGGGTACAGGGTAGGGAAAATGGAGCAAACACTGTAGCCTGATGTGTCTGTCTTGACTGGGCCCAGCTTAACGTCCTTGAGATCAGGAATCCAAGTCAGTACATTCAGCAAAATATAATTCTCAAGACAAAGGTTTAGAATTGAGATATCTTTTTGTTTGATTCTCTTGAATCTAGTTTTTCAGGTGGTTTCCCTCTGTCAAATCTAATCCATATAACTCTGAAAGGTGTCCATAGCCTAATTACCCTTTTTAAAAACACAAAGACAAAACCTTTTACCCCAAATACTGTGTTCTTTAGTCTATAACCAGAAAAGCTTGTATCATGTACTCTCTCCCAGAGGAATAATATAGCAAGACTCAAAATCACACCCATTATGAAAATTAAAAGAATTTTGAAAAAAGAAGTAAGCTAACCAATGGTGCATGAGCCTGTTGAGGCTTTTGTACTCTGTCACATCAGGAAATTAACCCAAAATTCCCGTGGAGCCCACACTAAGAGAACCTGAGTTTCCTATTGTGGTAAATATCAAAAATAACTACGAACCCTCACTAGTGGGCATCATCAAGCTTTATGGCCTTTAGCAGGGTAGTCATAAAACAAATTAAACACCTTCTATCAATTCCAATACCAATAAGAAGTAAGTAACTTATCAAAATCAGGACTTTAGCCCAAAATACATTGATTTGTCAAGCTCTCTACCTGGAGTGTCAGATTTTTATTTATTAATAGCTTCCATAATATATGTCTGTATTCACTCTGCCTGGTGTACAGACTTCTATTTTTAATAACCTTATTAACCTGTAAATATCACAATTCTCTACTTGGAGTCTGTAATTTTCTCTAAGTTCCGAACCTCAGGTGAAAAATCTCCACATGATTCGGATAAACTCTGTACTTTCTCCTTTCAACTATAAAAACAAATTTAATCACATTCCTATTAATACCTGCTATTAAGAAGCAGGCAACTTGTCAAAAGAGGATTTTAACCCAAAATTCCCATGGAGCCCATGTTAGAAAGAATGTAAGTGTCCTGTAAGACTTATTAGAGCATTCTTTCTATTATCCTTAAAGCAATTAAACTAAACCTAAATTAAATCATTTTCCAAACAACTTTGGTTAAAGAAGCAAGCAGCTTCTAATCTCTCGCTCTCCCAGCAGGCGGCCTGCAGCCAGCAAGCCTGGGCTGCTTCTGTGTTTCTTTTGTTTAAGGTTCCTGTGCTTGAGACATCGTGTGACTCAACATGGCCCTGGCCCCCTCTTACTAGAAAACAGAACTTTCTCTTTAACTCTTAGGCTGATAATCTTAACTTTCTAGTGGATTCCTGCTTAACGTGTTGATGCACCACCTGTTGCAGTAAAAATTAAAGAAGCGGCAGAACCGGTTCCTGCCAGTCTCACTCCTGGCGGATCTCTGTCAGCCACTTCCACACACTGTCCCCCCTCGGCGGGTAAAATCAAAATTCCAGAAGCTTGTAACTTAACAATTAGATTGATATGTTAAATGCTCAATCCACAATATACCCGTACAATAAACTCACTGCCATTAATAAAGATTTAAACCGGCCACCTAGACAAGAGAACTTTGACCTCGTCTGCCTGAAGCTGGATCTGCTGTCTCCATTTGATTTTTCTCCCTCCTCCTCCGCCTCCCTCCTTCCTTTCCCCGCCCACCCTTCCTTCTCATCCAATGATAGGCTATGCCTTATCCTGGACCCACCTTGCTGCACAATGACATCATCCTACACACAGGTGTGCATGGTTGCACACACCCACATGTACCTGTAACACAAACATACAGTTTCATGTACACACATACATTTTAAAAAAAATTAACTGAATTAAAAGAAAAGCAGTAGGGCTGGAGAGATGGCTCAGTGGTTAAGAGCACTGACTGCTCTTCCAAAGGTCCTGAGTTCAAATCCCAACAACCATACATGATGGTTCGCAACCATCTGTACTGGGATCGGATGCCCTCTTCTGGTGTGTCTAAAGATAGTGACAGTGGACTTGCATACATAAAATAAACAGATCTTTAAAAAACAATTAAAAAAGAAAAGAAAAGCAGTAGAGCCCATTGTGAGTTTGGAACCTAACAGTCAAGGTGAAAATGGGTTTTCAAGTCCTTTTGGTGTCTTTCTCAGCAGTCCTCCTTAGGCTAAGAGGTCAGTACCCTGGCTTTTTAAGTGATGTGTTGAGTGCCTGAGGTCAAATCCACCTCCTTGTAGTTTTCACTTGTATGGATGTGTTTGGATGCCTACCCCGTACTGGCTAATGGGCATTAGAAGTGTGGGAAATTATACTCTAGGGCTCAGGGCACAGGAGTTTAAGGAAGGAAATTTCTACAAGTCTGAGAGAGCCTGCAGTTGTGCCTACAAACGAGGAGGCTTGAAAATAGAATACTTGTCTAAAGACCCACACAGGTATGTGCCCAGCTCAGACATTAGTGATCTGAGCCTTCGTGGTAGTTTGCACGGTAAATTCATCTCCATCTTTGCGTTGAAATCCTCCTAAACCTTATATTATGCTAGAATTCTCTCTGGGCTTAAGTGCATGACCTTTGCCTTTTCCTTTGATATTTGGCTTCTATACTGCTACCTCTGTTCTTGGCCTTGAGGACATTCCAGATACATTTCTTTTATATGGCGTCTCTCTCCAAAGGGAGAAGTAGAGCAACTGTTTCTGGCCTTGGTAAATAACTAAGGTCCTTGAGTCTCTGCATCATTCTGGTTGCCCTCTGCTGTACCTTCTTGATTTCAATATACTCTTTTCATATTAAGGTGATCTGTCTTATAGGATTGCTCTTGCTGCATTCCAAGTGGAGCCTGCCTCCGGCCTCTTCATTATAAGTAATTGTTCTTGACCGGTGTTATTGTCTGTCTACTCACAATTCCATTTCAGATTCTTCAATGCTGGAATTCCCCCATTTCCTCCACCTTATAATCTAACAATCATTTAAGCCCCAAACAATTTCGAGGCATCTTCAGATCCTTCCTATCTGACCTCAGTAACAAACCGTCATTGGCAAAGGCAGTTGCTTGTGCTGATAACTCGAGCCTGCTGAAGATAGAAATAGACTCGAGGAACGCTCAGGAGAGTCCGACATGTGAAGGCACTAATGAACCCGTGAGAAGCAAATTTCTGTGGTGCTTTGGAGTCAAGGAAGCAATAGCCATGTGCAGAGAAGGTGACCACCATGTAGTTTGCCATTTCCAAAAGTGAACACCATGCTTCTACCAGGTCCTGAGAAGCCTCTAAGTCTGTTGCCACACTCCTTTCCCAACCCTGTCCCTCACTCCCCTCCTCCGCCTGCCCAACCTCCCTCCCATGACTGTCCACTCGTTTTTATCCCCCAGTTTCTCCCTCCTCCTCTGTTACTCCAGGTTTCTGGTTTGCTTCCTGGTTTTCCAATCGTCTTCACTGTCTTCCCAACCCCTTTCCAATCCACTATCTCCAGTTATTCTAAATGATCACGCACATGGCTGTCAAAATGACTTCTGTCTGACAATGGATTAAGGTATTCAGTGACAAATTCCTGTAACTTCATGGCTCCGCAAATCCTTCTGTGTTGCCTTTGAACACTTTCAGCAACTTAAGCTGGGTTATTGCTTGGAGTGGGCTGAGGCCATTTCTCTGCCTTTAGGCACTGGCTCACCCTTGCTAGGCTTGGCTCACTTTACATGTTTGCCTCTTTCTCACCAAATCCCAAAAGCCCCTTTGAAACACTTTCCCAAACATCCTTCAAATTTTCTTTCTTCATTTCTCTAAATTTTGAAAGTTCAGTTTCTGGGAATTTTGCTTCAGTGGTATTACTTGGGCTCAGATGGCTGTCATATTCCTCTCTGCCGCTCAGATATACTTATGAATAATGTTCATCTTTAAACATTGTTTAAAAACCCATCTCTGTGTTGGAAATAGCTGCATCAATGTAGGTGTGCATATTCATGTCAGAAGTCTCAACGAAACTGGGAACATGAAATAATTTTATCGACTGCTGTCAGCTCAACCATCATTTGGTTTAAAAAAAATAAACCAAAGGAACTCAAATGAATTGTAATAACTCATTTAGTAAACTGTTGCTCTTTGTAGTAAATCTAAGCTACTAAAAATAACTGGGCAGGAATGTCTTAATGTTTTCTCCAATAACTCTTTAGAGATGGTGCATACATGCGTGTGTGTATGTCCCGGAGAGGGATGGATACAGCAAAATGATCTCGGTCTAGATTTTAAGAACATAGATATTTGAGTCCCCACTCCTTACCTTTTAGAGTGTCCTCTGATAAATCTTTTTTATTATTATTTTAACAGGTTTCCTGTGTTACTGGCGATGACTATTTTATGGGGCTGTGTTTACAGCCTCCCAGATGGAGCCGCTGCTCCTCCAGCAACTTCCAGAATAATGTAATCACACTTGCTGAACTGCGTCTCCTGACTGCCCAGTCTCAGTTCAAAGGATGCAAATAAAATACCATTTCAGTGCCATTTATGTGTCCTGCACCTTGGGGGAGAGGGAGGATTAAAATAGAATATTCTAGAGTCTGGGGATTTTTGTAAGGGAGGAGCTATTATTCCTCATTGTTGAGAGTGAAGATGGCTGCAGCCACTCAGAAAGGTATTTTCACACATATCATGGCCTTCTGTTCTACTTCTATTGCTCTGTAGATCACGGGTAGGGAAGAGTTACTGCAAGACGAACCCACTCTACAATGTTGGTTCAGATATAAGAAGGTGCATGCTAGTCATACTGTCAGCAGTATGAGCTTGCCCGCGCCTTTGTTAGCTTTAGGCCCTGTTTTTCAGAGTTGTGTTTAGAAAGCAAACATCTCCCCTTACAACTTACCAGGCAATGACAAGATCTTAGGACATTTTAGAAATTAGAAAAATCAGTGACTAAAACTCACTTTTTTAAAAACCATTTTTCCACTCTAGAAAATCCAAAATTTCTTTGAGAGATTATTTCATTGTTACGTAAATTCACAGCATCCTGGTGGCCTCTGTACATCGTCCAGGAATATGCACCTTTGTGTCTCATTTCATGAGCAAAAAATAGTCTTCTTATTGAAAGACGTGTTATATTAAGTTTCTGTTATTAGTAGCTAAAAATAATTTCTATCGGATGCAAGATATTTATATGGTAGTTACAAGCTGGCAGAAGTTGAGACATCCAAGTTATAAATATTCTGGAATTGCTTCTTATTTCACTTTGGAGTGTGTGTGTGTGTGTGTGTGTGTGTGTGTGTGTGTGTGTGTGTGTGTACGTGTGTGTATGTGTGTGTACGTGTGTGTGCGCGATATTTTAGGTAAGTCGTTATAATGATATTAGTATGGGTATTCCGACTTTTGCAGAATATGTCTACTACTCTAATTTTATTGGCTGAATGCAATGTCTTTGGTGGTGGTGATGGTGGTAGTGGTGTTAATGGAAAAAAGGCTCATGGGGGTATTTGGGGCTCTACCTTTGAACCTGACATTTTCTACTCTTCATCGGAGCATGGTAAGGAGGAAATAGTCCCACTTTATGAAGAGGAGGCTCTGTGGTCTTTGAAAGGCCCTAGCTCACTAAGCCTCAAAGTCTTCTCCAGCCTTAAAACTCAAGTGCGTGACCTTCTGCCTGCCCCTGCCATCTCAGGGTCTCTGACCACTACGCAGGTTTCCTTTTCCTTTGTATCCTAGATGTGAAGTCATACAGACACATGAAGAAATGCCAGTCTAGAAGAAAAGATCATAAAAGGTCAGCTAGCTAGGGCTCAGTTCACTTCGAGGAGCCTGTTATGGGGACTTTGGAATGGAACACTATCTCTGCGGGTCAGTGTGCTGACAACAGGCTCTGCAGGCTTCTCTGCCCATTGGGCTCCATCACACGTCTGGGATTCCAGCCTTAGAGCTTCCCAAGTAGCTCAATAACATGATTGTCACGTGAGCAGGAACTGCTGACTGATATTAGAACAGACCACCCAAAACCCCACCCCATCCATGTCTTGACTGAAAGAGAGAGTGTCGTGTAGAACAATAAGAAACCTCACATGTGGTACTTCTAGCACTGGAGATGTTCATATCTGGTGTCACCAGGAGAAGTTACCTTAGCTTGGTGCCCTCCATCTTTGTTGTTCTAATACACTGGCTGCTAGACACATCTACTTCCATGCCGACTGAAATTAGTTAAAATCAAATAAGAAAACTCAGCTCAGTCCTACCTGTCATGTGCAAATGCTCAGTTGTGATATGTGGTTGAGGTTGACCATGCTGGACAGCACAGGTAATAGTCATTCCCACCACCACACAAAGCTGTCAAGTTTTCCCGTCCTCTCAGCAGACCAACAGTGTGCCATCCAGCCCACCTGCCAGGGCATACGTCACATCATTCTCCTCACAGGTAAGTGGTTAAGAGTCGATAGCTCCAAAAGCCTCTGAATGTAGCCCTGTGTGTGCCACCCCACTTCAGGCCCAAGAAGACTGGCCCCAGACTTGCTTTCATGGTGCCCACATTTGTTTTCACACTGGGACTATGTGATCAGTGACTGGCTCCCTGGCCCAGCAAGTCTATGTTCATGGAATATTAAAGCTATAAAAGGCTTCCCAGTGAATTCAGGAAGAAGCCATGATAAAGAGACCGCTGCTTTAGGGGTTATTTATGAACATATTAGAACTTATTGATCACATCGGGACACATATTTATTTCTTGGAACATCTCATAAATGGCTTCTTCCTTTTCCTCAGTCTTTAAATTACACACCATTTATAGTTACATTAACTAAGGTCACCATAAAGTGGAATATGTAACTTGTTTGTCCAAAATTATTACCAAAACAAGTGAATTTCAAATAAACGCCTTCTCATAGCCTCCCATCTCCCTGGGGATAAAGTGGTCAGCCCACCTTTGTTAGCCCTTTCTCCACTTTACTGGCTACCTGTCTTCTGTGAGTCTAGTTTTTTAAATTTGCTGTCTTCTCTTTTATTTCTGTAGAACGTTTAGTCTCTGACATCTTGCCCCACTCCTTCCATTTATTTATCCCTTTTACTTGACCTTTGAAGCCCAGTTTAAATTTCACTTCTTCAAGAGAGCCATCTCTGATCCCACCGTACACCACTGAGGCAGAGAGTCACGATAATGTTTGCCAACTGCCCCAAGCATTTATCTCACACTACCTCACAGTCAAGCACAGACATGTTGCTACAACTGCCAGTAAATGAAGACCAGACGGCACGAGGTGAACCCAGGACCAGACTCTGACTCTCCTGCCTCCTTTGCCTGTCGAGGTGCTGAGTGACATTATGTAAGACTTTACTCTCAGCCTGGCCATGAGAAGTCTAGAGCCCCGTGTTGAGTATGCAGCACAGATGAGAGACCAGGGTTTGCTTGTTGAGTTTTGCTGGCTCCTCTGTGGCTTCAGCATATCCCAACTTAACCCAGTAGATACCATCTCCTCTTACAGTTCCTCTTGGAGCCACTGTGTCCTCTTTAAATCTTTATCAGGCTCACGGCTTGCCCAAATGCAGGTCTTCCTCTTTAGACATTCAGCTTCCATTCCAGCAAATATGAAAGCTGTTTTGCTCCCTTCTGAACCCCAGCACTTAGCTCACTAATTGGCAAGTATTGGTGGCTGAGTAGACCTAGGTGTTCGGGGTGGGGGGATGGATGAATGGGAGGTGGACTGGAAAGCTAGTTTTCTCTTCCTATTCTTTGTTAGTATACATAAAAGTACTGTATTTATAGTATATAGCAAACCCCATTATTATGATAATTACAGAGAATATAAGATTAAGACACTACATATGAGGATAAATTCAGAGTATGAGCTGGAAGGAAATGAAGACATCATCAGATTCAGGGTGTCACTAAGCGAGGTCAAAAGAACGTCTGTAACTGCACCCGAATAACCCGGGGAAAGAATGGGATTTAATCAGATGGATAGGCTAGGGTGAAAGGGACTCTACCACCCATGGTCCACCACCACAGAGGGCAAAGGGGGCCTGAGAATAAGCATGAGGAGTCTTCACAGCTTATTAAAAGGCCCCATACCCTTTCGTCACTCATTTAGACCAGACTAAATCCATCACCCTAGTGGTGGCAGCTCGACATCTTCATTTTAGCAAGCACCCTGCCTGAGTTCTGTGCACTAGAGTTTAGGAACCACTCGCCAGGTTCAGCCTATGACTCAGTCCAGGGGAATGATTTGTGGTTTCAAAGGTTTCAAGAGTCCACACCAAGCCCAGAGTCACCCTCTTCCTGCTACCTGCGGATCTGTATATTGGGTGCTCAGCTCTTTCCCTAGCAGTGTGTCGGCCTGTGTGCTGCCGTGCTCCTGCCATGCTGAGGATGGGCTAACCCTCTGAACCTGTAAGCCAGTCTCAATTAAATGGTTTCCTCATAACTAAATGCTTTCCTTGTGCAGTTATGGTGTCTCTTCACAAGAAGAGAGCATTGATTAAGGTGGGAAATTCCTCCAGAGACCCACATACGTGTTCCCTGGTTCAAGTCCATCTCTTCCTTCATACCTCTCGCCTTCTCCCTGACTGAATTCTGTAACCTGTGCAGTGAGAAGAGTGGGATTTCTCTTACAGAAGAGCTCTGAGGATTAAATGAGATGATGCTATGAAGTACAGACAAACAGCACTGGTGTGGAGTAGTTGCTACTTTAATTACTGTTGCTTATCTCAGTACTTTGGAATGCTTATATAACATTTTGAGATTTATAGTAGTGATAACTGCCCATAGACCTTTACAGATTATTTCTTACTATATATACAGACTTTGTTTACGTAACCCTGGTGTATGAATCAAGAGGTACATAAAAGCTATGCTACCAAGTAATTATTTACTTCAAGAATAAAATTCTCCTCCTCCTTTCTTAAAAGAAAGATTCCTACGAGATTTATTTGAATGAAAAATTGAATAAAAGTTTTGAATAAAAATTTTATTGATTTGAATAAAATATTCCCATTGTGCATTTAGAGTCTGATTTGATACATAAAAGGAGAGTTTATGTAAAAATTTCAGAGACATTCTTATTGTTGAAATATAAATATTTTTTACTTTTCTAGGCTCTCTTTTGTATAGTATTGCAGAGTTTAAACTGTGTAGTATTGCAGGTTTCCTGGGCAATGGGTCAACGTGGCAGTTCCTCAGATTGGAAACAACTGGGGTAATCCCTTTAGAAAGGACAGAGGTTCAGACCACAGAGGCCTGTGAGCACTAGGAAGCACACTTTCCAGTGCTGCGTGTGGATAAGAACCTGTGGCATGGCTCTCGCTGGACCACGGGTGACAAGAGACATCTGACTAGCCCAATAATGTGCCCTAAAACTAAAGGTCTCCGAGTAAAAGTCTGTCCTCAATTCTAACACTGTGTCATCTTATTCTAGTGGGTTAAAATGTCCTGCATTTTAGAAAAAGATTTGTGAGTAGTACTGGCTATAACTGTGACTGTCACATGATATCTCTACTTGGTAAAAATAAAACTAGCAGTCCTGCATTGGACACTTTATGTAATAGATATGCATTTCTATGTATTTGTATATAAATGCATAATAACAAAACCAGAAATATGTGAATAATATAAAATATATTCTCTATATGAAAATGATATGTTTTATAGGATGGATAATAATATAGGTTTATAATAATAAATAGGTTATATATAAGATATATATCCTATATATATGTATAGTATATATAGGTTTAATTAAGAAGTAGAAAGGAGATAGGAGAGTGGTTCGCACTGCAAGCATAATGACCCAAGCCCAGCCTGCAGAGCCCAGGTCAGAGCACCAGCCATGTTGGCAGATGCTTGTAACACAGTGCTAGTAACAGACCCTGGAGAATCCCTGGAGCTGAACTGGTGAGCTCCAGGCCAATCAGAGATGCTGAGGATGACATCTAAGGTTCTTCTCTGGTCTCCACACACAGGCGCATACATGAACACACACCTACAGACATACAGGCACACGCACACTCACACATAGAGAAAGGAAAGTAGCATAGAATGAGCAAGTACAGCACATCCACTGTCTGCCCTCACTGAGGCTTTGCACCCCAGGGGCTTTCCCCACAGGCACAACTGAGCCGAGCCACAGCATCCTATGGGCAGGGAAGGAATTTCCCTGTGGAGTGGTGAGTAGTGAATGGCACGAGCTGTCTGCCATAACCTGGAAACTTAAGAAGAAGCACAGTCGTTGTTCCAGGCAGACGCCTGGCTTGTGGTTTCCTTCTCCTCCTTTCCTTCTCCTCCTTTCTTCCCTTTAATCTTTGAAGAACGTCTCTGATGTTACCTGCAGTGGGCTCTGAACACTCACGTGCTATTTGGTTGATTGCTCTGTCCTCAGAGACAGCACATTTAAATCCCATCTGCTGGAGCAGCATCAGGACTGCTGGGAAGTTAGAGCCCCTCTAAATAGAATTCCCCAGGGCCAGCTCCAAGGGAGGGTCTGGAAAAAGCCACAGGGTGGCTGCGAGGCACACGCAGAGGAAACAGTCACCAGAACAGAGGGACATCCTCCCCCCTTCTCTTTCTTACAAGAGAGAAAAGGGGAACGCAAATATGTTGGTATTTGATGAATTGTTTCTATTCGGGGGAGTGCTATCGTTTCAACTCCCCCCACCTCTCTCTGAAAACACACCCAGAGTCTCTGAATTCCCATTAATGCAAAGTTCAGATAAAGCCGATGAAAAGCATCTGCCATCTTGATAGTTGCCATGGCAGATGGCGCCAGCCTTTATGCTTTTATCAGTATTAGTATCAGAACACACTTTGTGTTCCAAGCTGAGATAAAAATCATTGAAGCCGTACCTGGAAGAGGCAGTACCCGCTGCAGGCCTTGCCACTCTGCATCATGATAGAGCAGCTTGAGAAAACAGCCACACACACACACACACACACACACACACACACACACACACACACACACATACACACACACACACATGCACACGCACACATACACAGAATGTGTTTGTTCCTGCTAATGATGGTTACAAACTAGGAGTCGGGGGGTGTGGCTTTTTAAAAAGCTGTTTTTTCTTTTACAGCTGTTCCTTGCTACTTGTCACCTAGAGATATGTGGGGAGTCACATCCTCAGTAATCATGGATGCCCACCAACCTTGCCGGGATCTCCTACAAGGGGCACTCAATGTCTGTGCTGGAAACTGAGAAAAGTACATCAAAGATAGAGCTATGGGTGGCCCAGACTCAGAAAGCCTCTGTCCCTTACTGTGACAAGCACTGAAATCACACTGCTCATTAAGACACTGCTGCCATGTTGGCTCCACGGAATGCAAGTCCTGCCCTGTCCTACCACTCCTTGTCTTAGTCCAGCCTCCTACAGTTTGGCCTGATAGCATCCTCTTATTCCAGATGCCCCAAAGATGTAAGGTTAGGAAAGTCAGCACTTTCTACCACTCTCCATTGAACTTCCTGCTGTGCATACTGCTGGTCTGGTCAGGTTCTCCCCTAAAGCTTGCTTCCTGCTTTAACAGTGGGCAAAATTATTTTTACTAGTATTGGCCTTTGATTAAATAGGGGTTGAGTAATCTTAAGTTACTATGCAAGTGTTAGCGACACAGTCAGGCGAACCATTTGCCTGGTACACAGGGTGGGGGTAAGCAGTAACGGAGAGAAGGCAGACAAGAGTCATAGTAATAGAAGTATCCATATTCATGTGCACGACATCAATAACAAAAGCTGGGAGCCACTAGAGTTGCTCCATTAATTTCAGGAGAAATGGACACCAAGTGCCAAGAATGCCTTAAAAACAAACAAACAAAACAAAACAAATTGGCTTTCTTACCTCTCTCTGTACATGAGACTGGGACGTGGAGCTAGGCCTCAAATATTAACTCTGTTGTATGCTAACTAATTGTAATTTCACCCGCCTTGAAGAATACTATGAGGATTAAGTGTAATAAAGTATATAAAATACAGATACCAAGGCAGGACCGGGACACTGCCATATATGCAGAACTTAGCAAGTGCCTCTTTTCATCTACTCCATGGTGTGTAAAGTTTGCTTACGTTGTGTATGTTTGTAGCTTTTGCAATCCATGTTATGCAGAATTCTATTATACGGACATACTTGTTTATCCACCACTGCACTGAAGACCATTTGGGTTGCTTTCAGTTTGGGGTGATCATGAACAAGGCGGCTCTAAAGAGCTGTGAACTTGATTTTGGAGGAGATAAAGTTTCCTCCACTAGGGTGATACGTGACTGCTGGGCAGTATAACACACACATGTTTACCTAAGAAGTGACCAACTGAACTCTTCCCCAAAGTGACGGAAGCGCCTCAGATTCCCATCCTGGGCAATGGAAGTTCCTGGGGTCGGTGTATGTTCACCAGCGTGTGGCGGTGTCCATTTCTCCTCCTTGATGTCATCTTCCACGTAGGGGAGCAGGGGGTCCTCAGTGTGGGTCATGCTTCATTCTGCTTTTGCAATGGCTATCGATGCTGAATACTTTGGCATGTCAAAGTGCTTGGTTTTGCATTCTTGTATTTTTAATCAAGTTCCTGTTTCATTTATTATAGCAGCGCCCCCCCCAACACACACAGACTACTATGATCAAAATAACTGTCAGAAAAACAATCTCAATGGAGGAAATTTTATTTTGGCTTACAATTCCATACATTTTGGTCCACTGTAGCGGGAAAGGCATGATGGGAGTGTGGGAATTGTGCCATGGAAGGTGTTCACATGTGAGGAATCAGAAAGTTGAGGCAGTGGAATGGGGAGTAGGGCTGGGTTAGCCCCATCTCCCAAAGACTCTAACCTCTGCATATAACCCCAGCAGCTGGGAAATGAGCGTTAACTACAAGCCCATGGGCAACATTTCAGATTCAAACCGTAGCAGATGTTTTGCCTATGTTTTGAATTAGGTTGTTGTTTTCTTATTATTGAATTTTGAGAATTTAAAAAAAAATGTGAATGCAAGTCATATCAGATATGAAATTTGCAAATATTTCCTTTACATCTGTAACTTGTCTTTACTCAACTTGAATTAGAAACAATAATAAAAATGTTATATTTGTCATGTATGGTATTTCGTTTTAAAATATGTGTTCAACATGGAGTGGTTAAATCAAGCTAATTTAACATATGTAACATCTCACATCTGTAGTATCTTTGAAGTTAAAGGCATGAAGAATTTACTTCTCTGACAGTTTTCAGGAATATAATATCTTGGGGCTGGACAGATGTCTCAATGGTTAGGAGTGCTTACTTCATAACCACAGGAACTGGGTTTGGATCCCAGCAGCCATGATCTTGTATACCTGTAACTCTAGGCTGTAGTGGCAAGAAAGGAGTATCACTGGGGACTGCTGATGGCCTTTAACCAAACATTTCCAGTTCTGCCCTCATGGAGAGGCTCAGAAATAAGCAGAGAGTGATAGAGGATGACACCTGACTGTCTCTGCCCTCAACGTACGTACCAGGGTGCATGCTTGCACACATAGAACACGCACTCTCTCACACACACACTCACACACACACACACACACACACACACACCCATACACACTCACACACACAGGGGAGGTGATAGATGACAGAGAGGGGGGGGTAATAGATAAGAATTAGCAAACCAGCTTCTAAAATACACTGTCAAATATTATTAAATCTTTTGAACTCATTTCTTACTTAACTGGTTTGTATTCCTTGATCAATCTCTCCCCAGCTTGCCTCTTCTCTGCCTCTTTTAGCCTTCAATGTCTTCTAAGAAGCAGGACCTCTTAATGTTCAATTTATCAATTTTTTTAATAAAGTCCATTTTTTTCTTAGTTTTGTATTTCAAGTATGTTTGCCTTATGCAAGGTTGCAAACATTTACTCTTGTGCTTTCTTCTATAGTTTTGTCTTGCATTTAGCTAAAATCTAAGTTAGTTTGCCTATATAACAACCCATAAAATGACAGGTTCCTGCTTCTTCAGAGGTTCATTTTAAACTTTTGCCTTTAGGCTCACTGTTGTAGCATAACTTAATGACACTGCACTCCAGCACATTGTGCATAGTTTCACTTGGGTCTCCTTATGACTTGTACATTTATTTTGATTTTAATATTATACTGTTTTATTTACTGTATCTCTACTGTATACCTTAAAATCTGCATGTGTCATTCATCCCTATTCTTTCTCAACATTGAAAAGTCCGTTGTGTAAAGCATTGATGTACTTTCTGTTTACACCACATTGAGCATGAATACTTGTTTGGATGAGAGAGTAACGAATGAAGCCTAACGGACAGACACTGACTCCCTTCTGGAGATGTGAGAAACTGAAGGGTTTATGCACATGTGGTATGGCTGAGACGGACCAACAAAGTCTAGAGACTGGCAACCATTTGGTTCTCTAATCATAATCAGCAGAATACCTTGCTAAGGGTTTTTAATAGAGTGCACCTCTGTATATTTAACACACATTCTTTTTGTTTCCTTTCCACTGCTATGACAAACACCATGACAGAAAGCAACTAAGGGGAGGAATGTGTTTATGGCCATGTGGGAATTACAGTCCTTCCCTGAGGTGTCACGAGGGAGGCTCCAGCTTCCATTACCAGAGAAGGACACCCTGGTGTAAACAGGATTCTTCAAGGCAGACTGCTAGAGGCTCAAGAAATCCAGTTTTCCCATGAAAATAAAAAATCCCACCGTGCAGAGTTCGGATTTATGCACATATTTATGAAGTGAGAGTTCATTGACTGGGCAGAACGTTTCCACTACATGAGAGGCCAAAGCCTGCCCCACAGAATGGTCCTCTCTGCTGGAACTCTGCCACAGGTGCCCTGCCCACTCTAACCTCTGGGGAATTGCTAATTCCACTAACTGCTCTTTAAGGATGTTGTCTTTATTCCTGTCCTGGGTTAGAAGCATCTCAATAGACTGTTCCGTGCTTTTAAGTTTGCCCAAGATCAGTTTTTCTGTCTTATACAGAGCTGGTTTTAAAACTATACAGCTTTTGCCATGGATGGGGCTTTTGGAAAGCGCAGGACATGGGCTTTGTTCTGCTAGGATCCCTTTAGGACAACATAAGCTCTGGAGACCTCAGCTTGCCTCTGTGAGGTGAAGGTGAGAGTCCTAACAGGGCAGTGCCTTTTATGTCACTGTGACACCTGGGTGAGCAGGTGAAGCTACCAAAATAAAGGTCATTGACAGCCCAGATAGTGATGGGAGGACTGAATATTGCAGCCTTGGGGAGAGAAGCAGAGGTTCAGTGAATTCTTCTTTCCTTTAGCAACTGTTTCCCGCCAGGTTTTCTTTTCTTGTACTTTTAAGTGGCTTAAAGCGTCTTCCTGACTCCTCTCTGACAGAATTTTCTTTATGGAAACCAGCTTTTGTTTTCCTCTCATAGTCTGAGGAAATGAGACAGACACGTGGGCTACTTAAACTCCTATACACATTTTTGCATCTCATGCATCCACTCGTAACAGGCTCACTGCTGGGTTGAGTGGACTTCTGAGGAAAGCACACCCTTCCTTGTAAGTGTGAGAGGAAGACACAGGAATGCAGACAACATAGAAATATATATACGCTCTTGCCTGCTAAGGACATGCGTTGCTCCTCGGCCTGGTCCTTTTCTCACCAGTGTTTTCTTGAAACCTGGGGAGAAGAAGCAGTGAGTAAAGCACTTCACACACACACACACACACACACACACACACACACACACACACACACACAAAGGATCTGAATTCAAATTCCTATAAAGCCAGACACAGTAGCATCCTTTTAAAAAAATCCCAGCTCTCCTATTATGGGCTGGGAGGCAGAGACAGGAGAATCCCTGTAAGTTTGCAGGCCAGCTGGCCTGGCATATGCCATAGCAAACAAGAGATTCTGTTTCAAGCAAGGTGGAAGTCAAGGCCTAGCTGTCGTCTGCACTGCACACATATGTTGTGGCACATGTGTCCTCCCCCCACACACACACATACTGTGCACACAAAGCCCACTCCTGTCTCCCTGCTCACTCACATTAAACTCTTCACTGCTCAGTATGCCAGCTGAGTTCTCCTGGGAACTCAGGAATCTAGACTGCTGCTTGGGTTGAGTAAACCGGAAGGAGCTCTCCCTATGACAAGACCATCCTTACCACCGGGTCATGGGAAATAAGGCTTTAGTCTATGCCATCAAAAATGTAGAGGGGTGAGAGGCTTCAAGGTATAGATTTGTAGGGAGTGATGGTTCAGACAACAAGTAAATATGAGAAAGGGTGGGAGGAGATATTAGGACAAAGGCCACTTTAAAGCAGTAGGCACAACCTTGTAATTCACCAGTGTTCCTTGTCCTTGCCTAGTGGAACCAGGTTCTTTGAGAGAATACTGTTTAATTCCTTTGTGGAGTATTCTGTATGGCAAGTCTCTGTCTCCCCCTCCAACTCGCAGTCAGAGCTGATTATACTCTCCACTGCTTTTGATAGCATGCTATGCATTTTTCATAGCATATTTTACAAGCGAAAGATAATTTTCAGCAACCTGGGGGATGGCTTAGTGGGCAGAGCACCTGCCGTGCAAGTCTGAGGAGCTGAGTTCAAGTCCCTGGCACTCTGTGCCGTGGCTGTTAGGGTATCTGCCCACTTGTAATTGCAGGGCTTAGAAGGGCTCCACAGAGCGAGCTGGCTTAGAGTCGCTAAACAAGTCATTCCTCGATTCTGAGCAATTTTGCC